>NC_091176.1:37528917-37530925 GCF_040958095.1 Procambarus clarkii
ACTTTCCTTCTTACGATGTCTTCGACGAAACCATTGGAGAAGCCGTTGCTGACTAGGACCTGCCTTACCCTACAGAGTTCTTCGACGACTTGCTTCCATTCTGAGCTGTGGCTGAGAGCACGGTCGACATAAGCGTTAACAACACTCCTCTTGTACCTGTCTGGGCAGTCGCTGTTGGCATTTAGGCACATTCCTATGTTCGTTTCCTTAGTGTAGACTGCAGTGTGGAAACCTCCGCTCTTTTCCATGACTGTTACATCTAGAAAGGGCAGCTTCCCATCCTTTTCCATCTCGTAAGAGAAACGCAGCACGGAACTCTGCTCAAATGCCAACCTTCAGCTCCTGCAGATGTTTGACATCAGGTACCTGTGTAAAAATGACGTCAACATACCTGCAGTATATGGCCGGTTTCAAGTTCATTTCGACTAAGACTTTTTGCTCGATGGTACCCATGTAGAAGTTTGCAAACAGGACACCTAGGGGGGAACCCATGGCGACCCCATCTACTTGCTTATACATGTGCCCATCCGGGCTCAAGAAGGGTGCCTCTTTAGTACAAGCTTGGAGTAGTTTCCTCAGAATGTTTTCTGGTATGTCAAGAGGAGTGCAGGCCGGATCACGATACACTCTGTCGGCTATCATCCCGATTGTCTCGTCCACAGGTACGTTGATAAACAGGGATTCTACGTCCAACGAGGCTCTTATCCCTGTGGCCCGTGTGCCCCGCAGTAAGTCAACAAATTCCTTTGGAGACTTCAGGCTGAAGGCGCGAGGGACATAAGGAGTCAGCAGGCCGTTGAGTCGCTTCGCCAGTCTGTACGTGGGTTTGAGTATCTGGCTAATGATTGGCCGAAGTGGGTTTCCAGGCTTGTGTGTCTTGACATTTCCATACGCATATCCAGGTTTATATTCCCCAATAACCTTTGGCAGGTGGAGTCCGGATTTCTTGGCATTCACAGTTTCGATCAGTTTGTTGACCTTTGCTTTCAATTCGGCTGTAGTGTTCTTCGTTACCCTTTGGAATTTAGTTTGGTCAGAGAGTATGAGGTTCATTTTCGCCAGATATTCGTCTTTTTTAAGAATGACGTATATTGGCGACTTGTCACCTCTCCTGAGAACTATCTCCTTGTTCTCACGAAGGTTCTTAGCTGCCACTGAGCTCGGGGGACAGTATGGTGCTTCTGTAGTTGCCTCCATTCTTTCCTCCTTCCGCAATAAGTTCTGCTTGTAAGGTATCTTTGGTAGTGACCTTCTTTTGTGTCTCGAGGTCGAATATGTCGTCCAACAGAATTTCCAACTCCACGTTCCGGGCCATCTCACTCGGTCTGGACATAACGTGACAGTTTATACCCAGATTTAGGAGAGTGACTTGTCCTCAGTGAGGTTAATTCCTGCAAGGTTCAGGAAGCCATCTCTCGGTAGTGGAATTGCCATAGGTCCTCCATATAACGTTGTTATTTTCTTGATAATCCTTGTTTCAGTGCTGAGGTGATGTCGGTCTGTGAGGATGTCGAGGTGTTGTTCAATGCGGGTACGGAGACTTTCGTCGATGTTACTATTTCTCCATTCGTTTGTAGCATGAAGTAGTTGCGCTTTGTTGTCTTTGATTTAAATTTCTGCCTTGTATTTCTGATCACGAATCAGATCTTGGCGATATTTTACCGTGATGGCTTGATTCCTTGCTGCTGGGTCGTGCGTTTTAATATTAGTATATTTTGGTAGCAGTCTTTCCTGTAGACATATATTATTAAATATGACCGAAAAAGTAAGATTAATAATTCTAACACAAATTTTCTCGATCTTTCGTACGTTTCTTTTCACTGTTGGTGGTAATTCAAAAATCAATTCTCCAAAATTAATTTTTTATTTCTAGTCTGACGCGACACTTGAGCGCGTTTCGTAAAACTTATTACATTTTCAAAGACTTTAGCTTACACATACACAACTGAATAGAACTTACACATCTTCGATTTGTTTATATCTACATTTGAGTGAGGTGGATGGGGTA
>NC_091176.1:37531425-37606729 GCF_040958095.1 Procambarus clarkii
ATGCCACCGAACTGTGACGTGATTATATCATCCCTTTAGGGTTTAAGCGATCTAACATACACTCAAAATCACAAAAAAGCACGTGTGACTAGAAGCATATCTCCGTCCATAATTGCGGAAAGTAATTTTCTGCAGGATAAAATTTAAGAGTTTGATGTACTTTACATGTATCTTCGTGAGCTAACATACGGTCTGGTGGGAGCGTTATCAAACAACAATAACAAAAGCTGTCGTGAGATGGGAACTTTTCAGGGCGGGAGTTAATATTGCGTACATACTGGTTAAAATCTGTTAATAATACTAAGCATTGAGCTTCCAACATCAACAATGAAATAATGTCTTTATGCCCGCCCCATCTTTTCCTAGTTAGCTAGTGTGATATAGTGTCGTCGTCGACTCGCATTTTCATCTCTTTCTAGTGAATAGATAAATATACTGACTCTATTTATTTTCTCCACCTTGGTGATGTCCTCAAATGTTACTGCAGAATTGACATCTGCTGGCCAATTAATGTGTCTGAGACACCATCCTGCTTCTCCACATCGTTTACGAATATTATCCAGGTGCATGCCTTTAGCAAAACATTTATAAGCTGCAACACACTGCATAAGGCAGATATTAGCCTCACCCTCTGGATTGAAAACTAGTCTCTTCCCCCGCAGGCCTTCAGGATACTCAACATGTGAGCCTATTCTTATCTGATGTTCAATCTGAACGCAGTTAAAATAAAAGCCTGAGACGCTCAACCAAGACATTGGATCCTTCTTTCTGTTCTAAGTAAAGGCTTATCTTCTCTGTCAATTCATCAGATCAGAAATCAATAAGAGAGTCTATTTCCTCTTGAGTCACTGTTCTCCTTTCACCTCGTATGGGGAACCCATCATTATTTATAGGGTTATCCTGAGTTGATTTCAGGGCTTTAGTGTCCCCACGGCCGGTTCCTTGACCAGGCCTCCACCCCCAGGAAGCAGCCCGTGACAGCTAACTCCCAGGTACCTATTTACTGCTAGGTAACAGGGGTATAGGGTGAAAGAAACTCTGCCCATCGTTTCTTGCCGGCGCCCGGGATCGAACCCGGGACCACAGGATCACGTGTACAGTTTGCTATCCGCTCGGCCGGGTGGCCCCAAGTAAGGTAAAGGGTCAAGTAAATCCTTCTCCTCCTCCTCCTCGTCCTGACATCCTTTTAAATTGCACACAATTGGTGTGATTTCTGGGTAAATTAGAAGGGAGGGATGACGTGGAGAGAAAAGGGAGCGAATCTCATTAATGAAAATTTTTCTATATGTTCTCAGATAGAGGCCAGGGGATAGTATTAACATGGGCCGGTATAGAGAATGAAAGCCGAACATAGCCTCCATTATAGTTATCTATCCGATCCAGGAGATGTGGGAGAATTTCTAGTGCACGTGGGGCCAAAACTGAACTGCATAATCCAAATGGGGCCTAACTAGAAAAAAATATAGCTGAAGAACCACACCAGGTGTCTTGTTACTAACGCTTCGATTAATGAATCCCAGTGTCCGATTTGCCTTATTACGAACATTCATGCATTGTTCCTTTGGTATTAAATTCTTACTAATCATAACTCCCAGATCCCTTTCGCAATCCGACTTCGCAATCTCAACACCACCTAGCTCATATCTTGTAACTATCATCATTACCTAGCCTCAAAACTTTACATTTATCAGTATTTAACTGCATCTGCCAATCTTTTGACCATTTCAAAACCCTATTTAGGTCAACTTGAAGTGAAAGCGAGTCTTCTTCCGTGTTAATTTCCCTACCGATTTTTGGATCATCGGCAAATTTGCAAATATTCTACTCAAACCTGAATCTAAATCATTTATATATATTATAAACAACAGAGGGCCCAGGAAAGAGCCTTGAGGCACTCCACTTACAACATTTTCCCACTCTGACTTGACTCCATTTATTCTAACTCTCTGTTTCCTTTCGAATAGCCATGCCCTAATCCAGCTTAATATAGCACCCCCAATACCATGACCCTCTATCTTTTTAATCAGTCTTTCATGTGGCACTGTATCAAAAGCTTTGCTAAAGTCAAGGTACACAACATCACAATCCTTACCACTATCAACTGCCTCAGCTATGCTGGAATAAAAAGATTAACAAATTTGTTAAACATGGACGGCCATTTGTAAAACCATGTTGCGACTCAATTATTAATTTATGTTTTTCAAGATGAAGACGAATTTTATTTGCAATAATCGATTCAAGTAACTTTCCCACAAATAGCCGTTAGGCTAATTGGCCGATAGTTTGACGCAAGTGATCTATCCCCTTTCTTAAAAATTGGTATCACATTAGCAACCTTCCATGACTCTGGCACTCTGCCTGACTCTATTGATTTATTAATTATGGTTGACAGTGGGTCACAAAGCTCCTCTTTGCATTCTTTAAGCACCCTGGCAAACACTTCATCCGGCCCTGGGGAATTGTTTGGTTTGAGTTTTACTATTTGTTCAAATACATCCTCCCTGATAACTGCTAAACTAGTCAACCACGTTCAGCTCCAATAGCGGCTTTTGGTTCACGTCCAGCTCCAATAGCGGCCCACCCACATAGACTTGTTCGGCTGAAGGCACACTGCCAAGTTCCTCTTTAGTATATATAGATATAAAAAAAAATATTAAAAATACTACTCATCTCTTCATCATTATCTGTTATTTGACCTGTCTCAGTTTTTAATGGATCTATCATTTCCCTAATCTTTGTCCGGTATAACTGGAAAAACCCTTTAGGATTTGTCTTTGCTTGCCCTGCTATGCGAACGTCATAGTTTCATTTTGCTTTCCTTATCTCTTTTTTAGTATTTCTAACCAGTTGTACGAATTCCTGTTCTAAACTGACTTCCCCATTCTTAATCCTTTTGTACCACGCTCTCTTTTTACCTATAAGGTTCTTCAGATCTTTTGTTATCCACTTTGGATCATTAGTATTCGACCTATTCAATTTATATGGTATACTACGTTCCTGGGCTTTGCTTAGAATATTTTTAAATAGGTTATATTTTGAATCCACATCGAAAACCTCTTTTACGTCACCTATCGCTGGGTTCACGTCCAGCTCCAATAGCGGCCCACCCCCCATACCCAAGACTTTCCAGATCTATTCCTTCAGATCTATTCCATTCTATGCTAAATCTTATTTTTTTATGATCACTGTTCCCTAGCTTACTCCCTATTTCGATGGCGTTAATTTGTGTTTCCCTGTTAGTTAACACTAAATCTAAAATATTATTTTCCCGTGTTGGTTCCTTAATGTGTTGCATAGAAAAGCAATCGTCAATTAATTCTAGAAAATCTTCTGCTTCATTATTCCCTGTTTTTTTTCAACCAGTTTATTCCACTAAAATTAAAGTCACCCATGACAAAAATATTGTTAGATCTAGATGCTCTAGATATTTCATCCCATAGATGCTTTGCTTCCATTCTGTTTAAATTTGGTAGCCTATATATAACTCCTATTATAATATTATTTGCTTTTTCGTTTAATTCTATCCAAGTTGTTTCTGTGTGTGGCTCAGTTTTGATTTCCTCTTTGAGACTACATTTTAAATTGTCCCTAACATATATGGCTACTTGCCTTCCTCGTCTAATATATCTATCTGTGTGAAATAGTTCGTCTAATATATCTATCTGTGTGAAATAGTTCGTCTAATATATCTATCTGTGTGAAATAGTTCGTCTAATATATCTATCTGTGTGAAATAGAAATTTAAACGATACAGCTCAATTCCAATGCCATGTTACTGAAAATAAATAAACCAAAAATGAAAAAAAATCGAAATCTATTAAAATTCAATTTATCATTGCAATCGGAAATATTGAAATGGAATTGTAACATATTTAGGATAACGTGTCAGCTATTACATGCAACAGATGGCGCTGTTTTTCAAAAAAAGCATGTTTTTGCCTGTCACATGTGTTGCAATTATATAGTAAGTATATATATATAAACATGCACGTAATTAAATGGAATGTTGTGTCAAAATTTCAAAGCAATCGGTGAAGAACTTTCGGTGATCACAGTGTGTTTTGCTCTTACATCCAACAGATGGCACTGTTTAAAAAAACAAAAACAAAAAATTCCGTCACAGATGAGGCCTGTATATATTAGGTATATAAAAACATGCGCCTATTTGAATGCAACGTTGTGTCAAAATTTCAAAGCAATTGGTAGAGGTTTCGAAGATTTCCCTCACATAAAAAAGCATGTTTTTTTACCCTGTCACTGACGTAAGATCTATACAGTATGTATATAAAAACCCGCTTGGATGCGAATGGAACATTGTGTGAAAATTTCAAAGCAATCGGTGAAGAACTTTCGGAGATTAGCGATTTTGAACAAACGAACATTTCCATTTTTATTTATATAGATAAGTGTAAGTATAGTTAGGTACACATATAACTATAGGTATAGTTATATTCACATATAACTATATGTATAGTTTTATATCCATATGACTATAGTTATAGTTATACTCATATGCTTATAGTTATGGTTATATACTCCTATGATTATAGTTATACTTATATACACATATAACTAAGGTTATAGTTATACGTGTGTAGTTATAAACACGATAACTTATGTGTTGTTTTACACAATATAGCTCTAGTGATGAGTTACACACAATATAGCTCAAGTGCAGTATTATACACAATAGCTCTAGTGTTGTATTACAGACACCAGCTCTTGTGTTGTATTACAGACACCAGCTCTAGTGTTGTATTACAGACACCAGCTCTAGTGTTGTATTACAGACACCAGCTCTAGTGTTGTATTACAGACACCAGCTCTAGTGTTGTATTACAGACACCAGCTCTAGTGTTGTATTACAGACACCAGCTCTTGTGTTGTATTACAGACACCAGCTCTAGTGTTGTATTACAGACACCAGCTCTAGTGTTGTATTACAGACACCAGCTCTAGTGTTGTATTACAGACACCAGCTCTAGTGTTGTATTACAGATACCAGCTCTAGTGTTGTATTACAGACACCAGCTCTAGTGTTGTATTACAGACACCAGCTCTAGTGTTGTATTACAGACACCAGCTCTAGTGTTGTATTACAGATACCAGCTCTAGTGTTGTATTACAGACACCAGCTCTAGTGTTGTATTACAGATACCAGCTCTAGTGTTGTATTACAGACACCAGCTCTTGTGTTGTATTACAGACACCAGCTCTAGTGTTGTATTACAGACACCAGCTCTAGTGTTGTATTACAGTCACCAGCTCTAGTGTTGTATTACAGTCACCAGCTCTAGTGTTGTATTACAGACACCAGCTCTAGTGTTGTATTACAGATACCAGCTCTAGTGTTGTATTACAGACACCAGCTCTAGTGTTGTATTACAGACACCAGCTCTAGTGTTGTATTACAGACACCAGCTCTAGTGTTGTATTACAGACACCAGCTCTAGTGTTGTATTACAGACACCAGCTCTAGTGTTGTATTACAGACACCAGCTCTAGTGTTGTATTACAGATACCAGCTCTAGTGTTGTATTACAGACACCAGCTCTAGTGTTGTATTACAGACACCAGCTCTAGTGTTGTATTACAGACACCAGCTCTAGTGTTGTATTACAGACACCAGCTCTTGTGTTGTATTACAGACACCAGCTCTAGTGTTGTATTACAGACACCAGCTCTAGTGTTGTATTACAGACACCAGCTCTAGTGTTGTATTACAGATACCAGCTCTAGTGTTGCATTACACACAATAGCTCTAGTGTTGTATTAAACACAATAGGTCTAGTGTTGTATTTAACCCAGTAACTCTACTGTTGCATTACACACAATAGTTCTACTATTGTATTAAAAAGAGCAGGTCTTGTGTTGTATTACACAAACCAGCTCTGGTGTTGTATTACAGACAAAGCGCAACTGTACTAGATACAATAGCTCTTGTGTTTCTATCACAGACATTAGGTCCTTGAACTCATCCCAGGATACTGTGATATGAAATTTGTTACTAAGTCATGAATTAAATAAGTTGGTAACAATAATTTTGCTGTTAGTGGACTCAACTTTATATCGACGTTTGAGTGGTAAACTAACTAGTGGATAGTTGAGTGGATAACTACTTACTGTAGTTATCCACTCAAGTATGGTAAGTAGTTATCCACTCAACTATGGTAAGTAGTTATCCACTCAACTATGGTAAGTAGTTATCCACTCAACTATGGTAAGTAGTTATCCACTCAACTATGGTAAGTAGTTATCCACTCAACTATGGTAAGTAGTTATCCACTCAACTATGGTAAGTAGTTATCCACTCAACTATGGTAAGTAGTTATCCACTCAACTATGGTAAGTAGTTATTCACTCAACTAACTAGTTGAGTGGATAACTACTTACTGTCTTGTGATAAACGCCAGTCACAGAGGGAAAATATAAAGACTAGCAGATCCATATATTTATTTCAATTAACATCTTCATAAATTACAGGAAAACTAAATCAATCTCGAATTTTGTGTTCCTTGGCTAGAATTTAGATTCCTTAAAATTCCAGGTGAGTGTGTGAGCAGGACTGGTAGCGTGGGAGGCTGGTTCATGAGGACAAGAACATCTACACTGTTCAATTTTCTATATGTGGAGAACACAGCATGATATCACCAGAACAGAAGTGTTGGTTTTACAGTCAGATTGGTTCTCAACCCACAATCGAGAATCCCGGGTTCGAGTCCCAGGTGAGAGAGACATGGTTAGGCTCGTTTCCTTTCACCTAATTCCTTGGTTCATCTAGCAGTAAGTACGGACCTGGGAATTAGTCATCTGTTGTGGAAATGTAACCTAAAGTGGGCCAGTAGTTTGACCTTGAGATCTTGATACCAGCCAAATGCACATACATACACAGGCTGCTTGTCCCTCTAAACATATTTTATTAGTAGTATTAGCTCATTCTCCATTCCCTCCTTCTTAAACTACCCAATGGAGAGTGTATGTTGAAGCAACATGAATGAAAAATACCATGAAAGAATGATTACATTCACTGTTGACACTACCATTATTCTCACTATGTCAAGGATACAGTAGACACTGCTGTCACTACCATTAAACTCACTATGAAAACAGTGTCATACAACTCCAGTCACTGCGATCACTGCCATTATACAGGCTATGACAAGAACACAACAACAGCCACTGCTGCCGCTACCATTATACTCACAGGAAAACAACAAGCAGTGACACTCCCATTATACTCACTATTTCAAGGATACAACAGCAGTCACTGCTTTCACTATCATTATACACACTTTGCCAAAGATAAAATAGCAGTCTCTGCTGCCACTATCATTATACACACTTTGCCAAAGATACAATAGCAGTCTCTGCTGCCACTTCCATTATACTCACTATGAGAAGGAAATAACAGCAATCACTGCTTCTACTACATTATATGCACTATGACAAGGATACATAAGAAGTCACTGCTGACATTACCATTATACACTGCGAGAGATGTATATCTCATAGCACAAATTTATTGCTTGCATAAATGCTGGCAAGACACAACTTCGTTAGTTGCTATCCCAAGTGTGTCAAGTTGGATAACATTGGATTCCTTTTCACTTGAGGAGTCAAAACAGGCCATCGGTTCTGTCCTGGGTCATCGGGATCTGCTGCACTGGCGTCGCAACAGCGACAGTACTAGGAGGGAGGTACCCTCCTAGTACCTAGAGGCGAGGTGGCCTCTGAAGGAGGGAGTTCCCTCCTAGTACCCTCTGCCAAGGGGAGGAATGTTTGCTACAAAGTGGTATTGGAGGGTCAGGACAGGTTCTCTCCCCACTGATAAGCTTGGGTACTGAATACTATTCTTCAGCTCACCCCCTCAGAAAAAGTGTGGACCTCTTACTGGACTCGGTGAAACTAGACATGACGTCTCGAGGTGCCTAGGATGCCTCTCCCAATCAGAGGAGTTCACATGAAATGCGGGAAGGCCTGGGTGTTGTGATTGGTCACCAGGTGATAACGTCATTGAATCATGGAGATTCAACGAGTTCCTCCATGAGGATCATTCGGTCGAGAACGTTCAGGGACGAAGGGACTGTTCTTCAGAAGCTCGAAGACAGGCCTCTTGATCCTAAGTTCTAAGTTCGGACCCCAAAGCACCAGATCCGAATCACTGCGTATTACAGGTGTCATTTACAGGATTAATGTAATTACAGGTATTACAGGATTTATCTACATCAGAAGGATAGAGGATTTACGACACCATCAACGGTTCGAGGACTAAGCCGAGACCACATGTGCCGTATGTCAGGTACATGCAGTGTGAAATATCTGGACCTGTGATCTCACTGGAAGGGGGGGAGGGAGGGAGAGAGAGAGAGAGAGAGAGAGAGAGAGAGAGAGAGAGAGAGAGAGAGAATGAATGAATTTTGGTGATCAGTAATCACCCAATCTCGGCTAGATTAGAGTATATCTTTCCACCAGCTTTCTCTTTCTAGGAGTCCCAATGTGAATGTGGAAGTGTGAAGCTGTCAGATCACTTACAAAATGTCGCGTCGTTAGTGGAGTGACCGATGACGTATGTGTGTGTGTGAACAATATTATTAAACACATTTGAGATGGGGTGTTAAGATCTGTCACAGGGAGTGATTAATTACTACGGTCATCTTTGTGACACGTAAGTAAGTGGTGTAATTACGGTTATCTTAGTGACATATATTATTATTGTATGATTATCTCATTAAGGGTTATATTGTGAGGTGATACCTTGTTATTGTTTCGTCTGTGTGATAAGCAATAATAAGTATTCTAATTATCATAATTATTGTTGTGTTGATAAATTGATTGTTAACTGGTTGAGAGACAGTGTGATTAATGTAAACTAATCGACTGATTATTGACTGTCTGTGTGACAGTGTTTAACGTATGGTTGTTAATTAATTGATTGAATGTTGACTGAGTGACAGAGTGAGTATCGTAAATTAATTGAGTGTTAATTAATTCATTGTGATTTAATGTCTTTGTGACACTGATAAAATACAGTAATTACTTGTTATTGTTGTTGTGAATGTCTTGGTGACAGTGTTCTTTTGTATTTATTTACGAGTGTAAATTTGTTGTGTTGGTGAGGTGTTAGGATACTGCCAGACGCAAGTGTGGTAATTGTCATGACCCTTTAGGTCATGACCTGTCCATTGGGTGTAGACAGTTGTATCTTACACCTGCGAGAGTGGTGGAAACGGATTCTTGCTGCGAGGTGGTGTTTTGACGGTTGTTGAAGTGACACTCTTCAGTAACAACGAATGTGAGTCACTGTGTATTAGTACATAACTTGTTTAATAAATTCAATTATTTTGTTATACGTGCCTTTAATGTCATTTCTAATTATGATGTACTGCCCCCATTATTCTTTTCAATTTCTTCTTGATATTGTCATTAGTTTGAGTTGGCTCGGGATCCAGCCCAGAGCCTCAAGCACTGAATACAAAATTCGGTGTGAGGCCCACCATCTGCTACCTGTTAAATTTGCTCGCAAGCAAGTAGCAGAGACAAAGATCTATGTGTGGAAGGTCTGGTATTGCATGTGGAATAGAAGACAGCCCTGGTCTTCAACACTTTCTGAAATACCTGTACCGTGGCGTCTTACTCACGCCTCCGGAGTGTATTCATATGTTTGTCGAAGACAAACATATGAATATACATCCCAATAACCAGAAATCTCACATCTAGCGCCCAGTGCCGTGCTAGAGAGTCTGTGAAGGGGTAAAATATCACATCTAGCGCCCAGTGCCATGCTAGAGAGTCTGTGAATGGGTAAAATATCACATCTGGCGCCCAGCGCCATGCTAGAGAGTCTGTGAATGGGTAAAAATCTCACATCTGGCACCCCAACGTGGGGCTAGACATGTGGAAAAATTGCTTCACATGCATACACACTATGACAAGAATATTTCAGGAGTCACTACTACCACTACCATTATATAAACTATGCAGCCCATCCTCTGAATATGGGGAGGTAAATGTAAGAGGACAAGTAAGTGTAATTATGTACTATTCTTAGCAGTCTGGAATTGTACCTATTTTCACTTAGTATTAAACCACAGTGTGAAATAAATTGTGAATATTTGAGTTTACCTGAAACGCTGAATAGAAAACCACGACCTAACCTAACCTTCTTAGTGTATGAGGACAAGCATTTCATTGCTTCTAAAATACAATTAGTACTTAACCTATAACTATATTGATATTACAGTTTTATAAAACTAATAAAACAAAACTAAAATATTTCAATAAATTGTAAAATAATCTAGGACATTTTAAAATTTTGTATAAAATCTTTATTTGTTTAATAAAAATGATAAAGAACATCCTGATTTTTAAAACTTTTTTATAGAGAAATTAACTTGAAAACTATGGGATGCAGCTATGACATGGTTACAACAACAGTCACTGTTGTCACTACCATTATACACCATGAAAATGATACAACAACAGTCACTGCTGCCACTGTCATTATACGACAATGATATAACAGCAGTCACTGCAGCTGAGAGAGAAAGACGAGTTTTAGATTAATTCTGTTCTTCATAACTAATAATATTAATGAGCTCATTACAGCGATCAGTGTCTAGATAGAGACTTACAATGAGGAGACGATGGTCAGCGTCTCTCACCTTGTGGTATTATTCTTAATGATCCCTCACACGTTGTTCTTGAGAAAGTGATATACAATATTCTTGGAGATAAAGAATAATCTCCCACTAAACTAAACTTATAAACTCCGAATAATTAAGAGAACACAGTGTGTTCTACGGCTTCACCTAAACTCTAAGGACCTCATAGTAATATTGAAAATGCAACAATATTGAAAAAAACACACAATGATCCTGAGTAGAAAAGTTGTTCTGGAGAACACAGTGATCTGGAGAACACACAATGATCTGGAGAACACACAGTGATCTAGAGAACATACAGTGATCTGGAGAACACACAGTGATCTGGAGAACACACAGTGATCTAGAGAACACAGTGATCTGGAGAACACACAGTCATCTAGAGAACACAGTGATCTGGAGAACACACAGTCATTCAGAGAACACAGTGATCTGGAGAACACACAGTGATCTAGACAACACAGTGATCTGGAGAAAACACAGTGATCTGGAGAACACACAGTGATCTGGAGAACACACAGTGATCTGGAGAACACACAGTGATCTAGACAACACAGTGATCTGGAGAAAACACAGTGATCTAGAGAACACACAGTGATCTAGAGAACACAGTGATCTAGAGAACACAGTGATCTGGAGAACACACAGTGATCTAGACAACACAGTGATCTGGAGAACACAGTGATCTAGAGAACACAGTGATCTGGAGAAAACACAGTGATCTAGAGAACACACAGTGATCTAGAGAACACAGTGATCTGGAGAACACACAGTGATCTAGACAACACAGTGATCTGGAGAACACAGTGATCTAGAGAACACAGTTATCTGGAGAACACAGTGATCTGGAGAACACACTTCCCGGAGCTCCTCTCTGTACCCGTTGGTCCCAGGACAGGGAGTACCCTGTGGCTGCTCTCAGTACCCCTTGGCTCCCAGGTAACACACACACAGGGGAATGTCGTCCCACCTGATGAGCGACAAATATCGTCCATACGCCGTCACTGGAAGAGAATATGACACTATGAGTCTAAAGTTATCTTCCCAACACTCCAGCATGAAGTGGAGTTCAACACTCCAGCTCTGAACGTGGAGTTCAACACACCAGCTCTGGACGTGGAGTTCAACACTCCAGCTCTGGACGTGGAGTTCAACACACCAGCTCTGGACGTGGAGTTCAACACTCCAGCTCTGGACGTGGAGATCAACTCTCCAGCTCTGGACGTGGAGTTCAACACACCAGCTCTGGACGTGGAGTTCAACACACCAGCTCTGGACGTGGAGTTCAACACACCAGCTCTGGACGTGGAGTTCAACACTCCAGCTCTGGACGTGGAGTTCAACACTCCAGCTCTGGACGTGGAGTTCAACACACCAGCTCTGGACGTGGAGTTCAACACTCCAGCTCTGGACGTGGAGTTCAACACTCCAGCTCTGGACGTGGAGTTCAACACTCCAGCTCTGGACGTGGAGTTCAACACACCAGCTCTGGACGTGGAGTTCAACACACCAGCTCTGGACGAGGAGTTCAACACACCAGCTCTGGACGTGGAGTTCAACACACCAGCTCTGGACGAGGAGTTCAACACTTCTGTCGCTTCCATGAATTCTTTAATTTGGAATTTGACCAAATGAAATCTTACATGTGAACTTATTAAAAAAAATTAAAGCAAATTCGGCAAAATATACAGCAAGTTAAATATTATATTTTGATGAAAGGAGGTGACTAACGGAGACCTGAGGTCCCGGGTATTACAATAACAAAAAGAGATTATGGTTAAATGATGATCATAAATTATTTGTCCAAATTAGTGTGAGGTGTATGTAAAGTGGGGGGGGGGGGTCGCCCTCTGAAGCATACACTGAAACAATAAGAGTTCATAATAACAGTTCGTCTTAATAAAGGTTAGACAAATATATTGGGAATTTGAGGAAATTTAATTAAAATTCTGGGTTGTCCAATTTTGGTTTTAAGGCATGATAAAGAACGCAAATTAACTGTCATCGAAGCCACCAACATAACACAAAAACACTTCTTATTATTTATTGAAATTATGAAACAAACAGATAGACAACGGGAAAATGACAAAGTAAAATTAGCTGACTAGTTTTTGCTTGTGAAAAGATGCACCGTGACGTCTCCTAGTGCCACACACCGCGCTTCACCCCACGCCTCACCCTGTGCCTCACCCCGTGCCTCACCCCGTGCCTCACAATGCGCCTCACCCTATACCTGATTCTGTACGTCACCCTGTGCCTGACTCTGTACCTCATCCCGTGCCTCACCTGAGCTTCACCCTGTGCTTCACCCTGTAATTATAAGTACAAAATAAACATACACCAAAACAATTCAATAAAGCTCTCCTCACAACTTAAGGTCATTCAGATTGATGACATCAATGTATCTTATCCTCCAGGATAAGGCCTGCAGTAACCCTTAAGCTCTGGTCCAACCATAGCACTTTATTCAGCCAAGAAACACATTTTACATTATCTATATATATATATATATATGCGAACAAGCCTGAATGGTCCCCAGGACTATATGCGAATGAAAACTCACACCCCAGAAGTGACTCGAACCCATACTCCCAGAAGCAACGCAACTGGTAACTACAGGGCGCCTTAATCCGCTTGACCATCACGGCCGTCAAAAGGAAGTGATAGCCGAGGCTATTTGAGCCACTTCCCCGACGGCAACTCGGATGGTAATCTTGGGCATAGCATTTCACCAAATCACCTCATTCCTTGGGGCACACGTGAGGAACACAAATGCGAACAAGCCTGAATGGTCCCCAGGACTATATGCGAATGAAAACTCACACCCCAGAAGTGACTCGAACCCATACTCCCAGAAGCAACGCAACTGGTAACTACAGGGCGCCTTAATCCGCTTGACCATCACGGCCGTCAAAAGGAAGTGATAGCCGAGGCTATTTGAGCCACTTCCCCGACGGCAACTCGGATGGTAATCTTGGGCATAGCATTTCACCAAATCACCTCATTCCTTGGGGCACACGTGAGGAACACAAATGCGAACAAGCCTGAATGGTCCCCAGGACTATATGCGAATGAAAACTCACACCCCAGAAGTGACTCGAACCCATACTCCCAGAAGCAACGCAACTGGTAACTACAGGGCGCCTTAATCCGCTTGACCATCACGGCCGTCAAAAGGAAGTGATAGCCGAGGCTATTTGAGCCACTTCCCCGACGGCAACTCGGATGGTAATCTTGGGCATAGCATTTCACCAAATCACCTCATTCCTTGGGGCACACGTGAGGAACACAAATGCGAACAAGCCTGAATGGTCCCCAGGACTATATGCGAATGAAAACTCACACCCCAGAAGTGACTCGAACCCATACTCCCAGAAGCAACGCAACTGGTAACTACAGGGCGCCTTAATCCGCTTGACCATCACGGCCGTCAAAAGGAAGTGATAGCCGAGGCTATTTGAGCCACTTCCCCGACGGCAACTCGGATGGTAATCTTGGGCATAGCATTTCACCAAATCACCTCATTCCTTGGGGCACACGTGAGGAACACAAATGCGAACAAGCCTGAATGGTCCCCAGGACTATATGCGAATGAAAACTCACACCCCAGAAGTGACTCGAACCCATACTCCCAGAAGCAACGCAACTGGTAACTACAGGGCGCCTTAATCCGCTTGACCATCACGGCCGTCAAAAGGAAGTGATAGCCGAGGCTATTTGAGCCACTTGAAATGCTATGCCCAAGATTACCATCCGAGTTGCCGTCGGGGAAGTGGCTCAAATAGCCTCGGCTATCACTTCCTTTTGACGGCCGTGATGGTCAAGCGGATTAAGGCGCCCTGTAGTTACCAGTTGCGTTGCTTCTGGGAGTATGGGTTCGAGTCACTTCTGGGGTGTGAGTTTTCATTCGCATATAGTCCTGGGGACCATTCAGGCTTGTTCGCATTTGTGTTCCTCACGTGTGCCCCAAGGAATGAGGTGATTTGGTGAAATGCTATGCCCAAGATTACCATCCGAGTTGCCGTCGGGGGAAGTGGCTCAAATAGCCTCGGCTATCACTTCCTTTTGACGGCCGTGATGGTCAAGCGGATTAAGGCGCCCTGTAGTTACCAGTTGCGTTGCTTCTGGGAGTATGGGTTCGAGTCACTTCTGGGGTGTGAGTTTTCATTCGCATATAGTCCTGGGGACCATTCAGGCTTGTTCGCATTTGTGTTCCTCACGTGTGCCCCAAGGAATGAGGTGATTTGGTGAAATGCTATGCCCAAGATTACCATCCGAGTTGCCGTCGGGGAAGTGGCTCAAATAGCCTCGGCTATCACTTCCTTTTGACGGCCGTGATGGTCAAGCGGATTAAGGCGCCCTGTAGTTACCAGTTGCGTTGCTTCTGGGAGTATGGGTTCGAGTCACTTCTGGGGTGTGAGTTTTCATTCGCATATAGTCCTGGGGACCATTCAGGCTTGTTCGCATTTGTGTTCCTCACGTGTGCCCCAAGGAATGAGGTGATTTGGTGAAATGCTATGCCCAAGATTACCATCCGAGTTGCCGTCGGGGAAGTGGCTCAAATAGCCTCGGCTATCACTTCCTTTTGACGGCCGTGATGGTCAAGCGGATTAAGGCGCCCTGTAGTTACCAGTTGCGTTGCTTCTGGGAGTATGGGTTCGAGTCACTTCTGGGTGTGAGTTTTCATTCATATATATATATATATATATATATATATATATATATATATGTCGTACCTAGTAGCCAGAATGCACTTCTCAGCCTACTATGCAAGGCCCGATTTGCCTAATAAGCCAAGTTTTTATGAATTAATTGTTTTTCGACTACCTAACCTACCTAACCTAACCTAACTTTTTCGGCTACCTAACCTAACCTAACCTAACCTATAGAGATAGGTTAGGTTAGGTTAGGTAGGGTTGGTTAGGTTCGGTCATATATCTACGTTAATTTTTACTCCAATAAAAAAAAATTGATCTAATACATAATGAATTGGGTAGCTTTATCATTTCATAAGAAAAAAATTAGAGAAAATATATTAATTCATAACCTAACTGACATAACCTAACCTAGCCTACCTAACCTTACCTAATGTAATTTACCTAATCTAACCTACCTTAACTAAACTTAACTAACCTAACCTAATCTAACTTAACACAACTTACCTAACCTAAAATAACTTACCCATCCTAACATAACCTAACCTAAATTAACGTAACTTACATAACCAAACTTAACCTAACCTAGCCTTGTGTAACCTACCTAACCTAACCATATTTACTTAACATAACTTACTTAACCTAACGTAACTTACCTAACCTAACGTAACTTACCTATCCTAACTTAACAAACATAACCAAACTTTCCTAACCTAACTTAACTTACTTAACCTAACCTAACTTACCTAACCTAACCTTACTTGACTTACTTAACCTAACCAATCCTAACCTTACTAACTTAATGTAACTTACCTAACCTAACTTATGCATCCTAACTTAACTTAACTTAACATAATATACTTAACCTAACCTAACTTACCTAGTCCAACTTACCTATTTTCCCTATCTAACCTAACTTACCCATCCTGACCTAACCACTGTACCTAACTTACTAACTTAACTTACATAACGTAACATAACTTATCTACCCTTAACTACCTAACCTCCTCCACATAATGTAACTTACCTAACATAAACTTACCCAAACTGACATGACCTAATTTACATAAATATTCCTGCGGGTCTTTTTAGTGTTTTGTCATTCAATATCTCATATTCATTTTCTCATTTCAAGGGTTAATTTCTCAAATGGTCATTTATGCATTTCAAGTACTATTTGTTAAAGATTAAGGTGTTTAAGCATTTTCAAAGGATTTGTTATATACTGGCATTTACTCCTTTCAAGGGGTAATTTCTCAAATGGATGTTTAAGCATTTCAAATGTTATTTGTTAAAGTTAAGGTATTTTAGCATTTAAAGGTATATTTGTTCGATATGTCAGTTTATGCACTTTGTATCTTTTTTACTTAAAGTTCGTCAAGTTGTACATAAGTTGAATTTATTCTATTTGATATAATTGTTCTTATTCTTCCCCCTTTAACCTAACCTCTTTTGATCTTAGTGTATTTATTAAGTTTTATATAATTTGTTATTCTTTGACTTTTAACCTAACCTTTCAGATGTAGTTTATTGTGCTGGACATATTTTGTTAAATATATTATCCTTAACCTAACCTTATAGATATAGTTTTGTTACCCCTTTTTGTATATTTTACCCAAACCCACCTTAACTCGGCAGCTTAAACACGATATTAAAAAAATATCGTGTTTACACTGCACTCCTTACTACTGGTGTAGACAACAACACTGGTCAAGGGTACAGGGCACACACTGGTGTAGTGAACAACACTGTTAAAGGTACAGTGCTCACACTGGTGTAGTGAACAACACTGGTCAAGGGTACAGTGCTCACACTTGTATTATGAACAACACTGTTAAAGGTACAGTGCTCACACTGGTGTAGTGAACAACACTGGTCAAGGGTACAGTGCTCACACTGGTGTAGTGAACAACACTGTTAAAGGTACAGTGCCCACACTGGTGTAGTGAACAACACTGGTCAAGGGTACAGTGCTCACACTTGTATTATGAACAACACTGTTAAAGGTACAGTGCCCACACTGGTGTAGTGAACAACTCTGGTCAAGGGTACAGCGCCCACACTGGTGTAGTGAACAACACTGGTCAAGGGTACAGTGCTCACACTGGTGTAGTGAACAACACTGGTCAAGGGTACAGTGCACATACTGGTGTAGTGAACAACACTGGTCAAGGGTACAGTGCCCACACTGGTGTAGTGAACAACACTGGTCAAGGGTACTGTGCCCTCCAGGGTACTCACCGTTGAAGGTCTCTGTGGTGAACTCCGACGGCGTGTCACTCAGGTTGGCCACTATGGGGTCACGTTTGCCTTTTAAGAATCCCACCTGTCAACACAACTGTATGTCAAGCTCACCTGTCAACACAACTGCATGTCAAGCTCAACTGTCAACACAACTGCATGTCAAGCTCACCTGTCAACACAACTGTATGTCAAGCTCACCTGTCAACACAACTGCATGTCAAGCTCACCTGTCAACACAACTGCATGTCAAGCTCACCTGTCAACAGAACTGTATATCAAGCTCACCTGTCAACACAACTGCATGTCAAGCTCACCTGTCAACACAACTGCATGTCAAGCTCACCTGTCAACACAACTGTATGTCAAGCTCACCTGTCAACACAACTGCATGTCAAGCTCACCTGTCAACACAACTGTATGTCAAGCTCACCTGTCAACACAACTGCATGTCAAGCTCACCTGTCAACACAACTGCATGTCAAGCTCACCTGTCAACACAACTGCATGTCAAGCTCACCTGTCAACACAACTGCATGTCAAGCTCACCTGTCAACACAACTGCATGTCAAGCACACCTGTCAACACAACTGTATGTCAAGCTCACCTGTCAACACAACTGTATGTCAAGCTCACCTGTCAACACAACTGCATGTCAAGCTCACCTGTCAACACAACTGCATGTCAAGCTCACCTGTCAACACAACTGTATGTCAAGCTCACCTGTCAACACAACTGTATGTCAAGCTCACCTGTCAACACAACTGCATGTCAAGCTCACCTGTCAACACAACTGCATGTCAAGCTTACCTGTCAACACAACTGCATGTCAAGCTCACCTGTCAACACAACTGTATGTCAAGCTCACCTGTCAACACAACTGCATGTCAAGCTCACCTGTCAACACAACTGCATGTCAAGCTCACCTGTCAACACAACTGCATGTCAAGCTCACCTGTCAACACAACTGTATGTCAAGCTCACCTGTCAACACAACTGTATGTCAAGCTCACCTGTCAACACAACTGCATGTCAAGCTCACCTGTCAACACAACTGCATGTCAAGCTCACCTGTCAACACAACTGTATGTCAAGCTCACCTGTCAACACAACTGCATGTCAAGCTCACCTGTCAACACAACTGCATGTCAAGCTCACCTGTCAACACAACTGCATGTCAAGCTCACCTGTCAACACAACTGCATGTCAAGCTCACCTGTCAACACAACTGCATGTCAAGCTCACCTGTCAACACAACTGCATGTCAAGCCCACCTGTCAATGTAACTATGTCAAGCCCACCTGTCAATGTAACTATGTCAAGCCCACCTGTCACTGTAACTATGTCAAGCCCACCTGTCAATGTAACTATGTCAAGCTCACCTGTCAATGTAACTATGTCAAGCCACCTGTCAATGTAACTATATGCCAAGCCCACCTGTCAATGTAACTATGTCAAGCCCACCTGTCAATGTAACTATGTCAAGCTCACCTGTCAATGTAACTGTATGTCAAGCCCACCTGTCAATGTAACTATATGCCAAGCCCACCTGTCATGTAACTATGTCAAGCCCACCTGTCAATGTAACTATGTCAAGCTCTGTCAATGTACTATGTCAAGCCCACCTGTCAATGTAACTATATGCCAAGCCCACCTGTCACTGTTGCTGTATGTCAAGCCACCTGTCAACACGACTATGTCAACCCCCTCTCAATTAAACTGAATATTAATCTCACCTGACAACATATCTGAATGGTAATCCAATCTGTAAACACATCTCTATGTCAAACATCATAGATGACACACACCACAGACGAGCGCAACACGAGTGACCCTGCCACAAGTAGGTAAATTGAGACGTAGACCGTGCGCAAGCCATGCAACGGGTATGCAATTGCACACCTGAAGCAGGTAAATGCGTGGCTGTGTCTTCGGGGGGGGGGGGGGGGTTATCTGTGGGGACCCGGGGAGCACGTGGCAGCGCGTGTCAGGTGTCGCTCAGTGGTTGTGTGTCGCGAGGGGCAGCATGTTGTGTGTCGATGGGTAAAAGTGTAAGTTAGGAAGAGGTGAAGTGTCCAGGTGATCAATAGTAGTAGTAGTAGTAGATGAATATGTACGAGTATGTACCGTAGAGTTAATCGTGTGTAGATATATAGTTAAATAACTAAATAATAATATTTACACACTAGTTACTTTAACATCTTGACGTATGTTAAAAGTAAACTAGTGTTAAACATGTTAAAAACCACAAAAGTGACGACTCATATTATCAGCAGTTTCAGATTGCTACAGCGACGGGTTTCTTAACTTAGTTAATGTATATGTAAGGTGCGATCAAATGGTGGAAGCCTCTCTCCCAAAAATTACCAGCAGCTCTCAAACCATTGTCATGGGTGATTTAAGCTAGACACACTAGCCTGGGTGACACCAAAACAAACAGGAATAGCAGAGTCTTGTAAAATACTTAAGAGATAATAACATGTCCGTATTCAACTTTGACTCCTCTAACGTCACACACCTCATGGGTGGCAGGCTTGATTATGTCATTGGTCACGGCTCATTGATAATGCTGTTGGAGGATCAATGTTCATGAATTACTAGTGATCATTTTGCCATATTCAGTTCATACACTATCAATAATGTCAAACCCTAAGCTTTGAAAAATAAATAATTAATATCCCTGAAAATTTAAACATGCTCTTCAAATTCCACATTTCTGAATGGTATAACACTTACTGCTTTACTACCGTCAATGCATTATATGAGGACCTGGTCACTGAAGTAACCACTTTTTATGACAATGTTGTAAAATCCACAAGACCCAAAACCAGTGAGGAAGGGACAGAGGTGGTTCACTGACTCACGCCTTAAGCCCCTGCATGACAGAGTTCTATTCCTAGCTGAGCAGTATAAAACACATAAAACAGCTGACACCCTCAACATATTTCTTAAAGCCAGCGAGAGTTTAGAGAGCTAAAGGAACAGGTGTATAACCAGCACTGGGAACAGTTTCTGCAAGGCATCAATCATGCAACATCCTCATCCCAAATGTGGAATAAAATTAAAAATATTCCTCGTGCTAGCAGTCGTCAACTTGATCACCATTCAACTGTAGACTATGCCGACATGCTGCTTCAGCAATATGCAAGCACTGCTAGTATAAGCAGCCTGCCCCCAGATGTGCAAAACTATCTGGCTAGTACCAAAATAAATCGTAACTTCAATTTTGAAATTGCCTGTAGTGAAATAGGGCCTGATGATAACTATGGAATAACCCCCTTTGAAATTAAAAATGCACTCAAGAAAGGTAAGGCTACCTCTCCTGGAGAGGATGGCATCACATACAACACCATGAGAGTACTTGCTGAGCTGCCAAATAGCCCTTTGCTAGAATTATTTAATCAAAGTCTAAGGCAGGGTGTCTTACCTGACCGCTGGACACAGGGACTCATAATACCCAGACCCAAGCCTAATTCACAAAAATGTAGACCCATTTCTCTGACGTCGTGCATGTGTAAAGTTCTTGAGAGAATTATTCTCGACAGACTAATGTTTCAAATCAAGCCCCACCTTGCACCTAACCTGTATGGTTTCCTTCCTGGAAGAAGCACACAAACTTGCTTTGCTGAGTATTTTATCAGAGAGGGACCAAACTCTCAGGCGGCATTTATTGATCTCCAAACTGCTTTGATACAGCAAACAAAGAAATAATCCTAGAAGAGCTAGCCTCTTTTGGAGTTAAGGGATGACTGTTGACATGGCTCAGGGATTACCTGAGTAACAGAACCGCCTCAGTCCTTTTCAAGGGGGGTCAAAAGTAAACTTTGTGCACCCTTTGAGTTGGGTACACCCCAGGGTAGAGTGCTAAGTCCCTACACTGTTCAATGTTCTGATGAACAAATTAACAATTGATATTCCCACACTACATGACGAAGCCGTCATTTGTTATGCCGATGATATATGCATTGTTGCAAATTCCCAAACTAGACTGCAAGCTCTACTTGATTCACTCGCTGCTAAAAGCATTGAATGTGGTCTTGTTATCTCTATAACTAAATCCAGAGTTCTCATCCCCAAGAGAAAAACTCATGTCCCTATAACTTTCAAGGTCAACAACTGAACATTGAAACGTGTAGGCAGCACAAATACCTTGGAGTTGGTATTAACAGTGACATTGTAAATGATCTACACCGTAGGATTAAAAGAAAGACTAAAACCATTGAGAACACTTACTGGTAAGAATATTGGTATCAATAATTAAATATGCTAGACTATTCTATATGATGTTTGTTAGATCTCTCGTTGATTATAATGCTTCTGCACTTAATTAATTTCCCCTCCTCTGTGTTGGACAAACTTGAAGTAGTACAGAATGAGGCCATGAGGATAATTCTTGGTGCCCCAAGATGCACAAGAATCATCACATGCGGGAAGAACTGAAGCTTCCAACCATACTAGAGAGAATAATGCAAGTCAACACTACCTTTTGCCTTAAAGTCATGAGAGATCCTACATCTCCTGCATTGCTCAGAGACAAATTATTTAGTGCTGTTAACACCCTTTTGACTGGTGCCGACATACCAACTCACTCCTTTTATGATAATTGGCTGAGCGACAATGCTTACAATATCATTAAACTTAACATTCCTTTTAAGTGCAATCTACCTGTCTCTGATATTCCTCTTTATCTGTACCCCACCATTCAAGTATCATACACACCTGTCACCAAGAAAGATAATGAGAATCTTGCTCTTCTCAAAGCTGTCACTCTTGAAACAATTGCCTCCTCCATCGAGAGTTTAAGATCTCACGAGCACTGTGTCTACACCGACGGCTCAGTCCAATCCTCTACTGGACGGACTGCAGCGGCATGTAGGTTTTATGAAATAATATTTGCACAAAGACTGTCAGTGTCAGGTTAAACAACTGGCTGACCTCCACAAAGCAGAACTAGCAGCATTACACTTAGCTACCAGTACACTAAAAAACATTGGAGGAGGAATAATATTCTGTGATTCAAAGTCTGCTCTTCAAGCAATCGAAAACTTCTCTTGGAAGATCGACAGCAAGAACCTCATACTCCCAATTATAAATGACCTAATTGATGCACATAGTAAGGGTCTCGAATCTCCTTTGTATGGATAACTTCACACATTAATATAACCCATCATAATGAGACAGACATTGCAGCCAAATTAGCGTGTAACAAGTTTGAAGTTGAATTAGATCTAGGTATCCCCATCTCTACCCCATCGGTATCCCCGATCTCCCGCACTACATCACTGCCCAATTATTAAACCTTTCAGACCAGCTGGCATGAGGTACCTGGAGCTTTGCAATTATTTTATTCACTCTCGTATTCTTGAAGATATCCTCACTGTATACTCAAAATTTGCCAGTGCAGGCTACTAAACACATGGCCCTGTATGACTAACCATCCTGCGAGATGGGGACTTGTATTACCACTGCTACCTTATTCAATCTTGTGTTGATGATATCCTCAAAATGCATCCGGAGTGCCAGTGCAGACTGCTATCACATGCCTCTGTATGACTAACCATCCTGTGTGATGGGGATTTTTTAGCATCACCTAGTTAGTTTTTTTACTTTTTTTCTGTTTGCACGTTGTGGTTTTTTTATCAATAAAAAAAATATATATTACTGTGCAGTCCTTGTAACACACAATGACATTAGCGCTATTTGTCTCTCTGCTCTCATCTCAGGTCGTCTACCCACACATCCGCCATCACATGCCCTCTCGCCCATCATACGTCATTTTCCATTCCCCGTAGTCTGTGTCTACATTTCTCCTCAAACACACCAGTAGTTGGGAAAAGTATTTATTTTTTCCAAGTAACCTTGGTTTTAAAGATTCTACACATTCAGCTTATTCAGAGGAACTATCTAACGATGAATGATAGATCGGTCTTGTCTCTTTTCTTTATCGCTGAGTTATCACACAGCTCACCACTCTTTCATCCCCACATTGGCGCTCGATCCACCTGGTGACTAATCTTTTTCACCTTAGTAATTCTCAATGGAATAGTCGGTGTGTGCTGTTAGCAGAGGAACTTAGTTCTTAGTTAAAATTCTTTCAGTTGATAGCCGTTAACTACGTAGGATTGGATAGACCGGTTGTTCTGTGCAAAAGCCTTTACATATGATCAGAAATAATAATACTAGAGTATGGACCCAGTTCACAAACGCACCATTAGGTTTGGAGACTTAAAACAGTATATTAACCGAAGGAAGACTGACATGTCTCTATCGGAATAAGCAAAGGCCAACCCTTGTAACCTTGAAACATAACGTGACCAACATGGTAGCATCATTCTTTGCCCAAATAACATTTTAAAAGTAACGAGTGTCGTAACGGGGTCTTCAATCTTATTATTATAACAAATCAAAATCACTGTTACTATGTGTTTCACACTTTGTAACGTACCCTGACCAACGTGCTACTGTGCGTTTTACACCTCGTAACGTAACCAACGTGCAATCATCATTCTTTCCCCAAATCTTCTTTTAAGAGTAACGAGCGCCATAAGCCAGTCTTCAATCTTATTCTACATATAAATATTACTGCGAGTTTGTTTTAGCCCCCTTGTAAGACGCACCATGTATCGTAACGCAGAAATCAACGTTCTGTCGTCCAAATAAATATCATTTGAAATGTAAAGCGTGTCTACCTAATGAACGTGACGAACATGCAAACATCGTTTGCTCATTCTTTTACTGTGTGACTGTTCTAAACCCTTGTAAGACACAATGTAATGTCACATAACATGGAAAATCATAGACCTGATATTATATTTTAAAATAGCTTGTTCATTGTCACTGAGTACAGCCCGGTTATCTCAATGCTAGCGTGTTTTTTCAACTCGTAACGTAAAGTGACCAACATGTAAACATCGTCCGTTCGTTCTATTACTGTGTGTTACTGATTTAGACTTTGTAAGTCACAATGTAACGTAACATGGAAAATCATAGAGTCGATATTATATTTTAAAATTGGCATGTTCATTATCTCTGAGTACAAGCCATTTATCAAGTTTTATTTCAAGGCTCGCTCTAACATCCAAAATAGTTGAAGCAGGTATTTACACCCGCCTCGTTTTCATATCAGCCAACCCAGGTGATGCATTAATGAAATAGACGGTATCAAATTTGCTAGGATCAACACGTCAAGTCCGTATATGTTCTCTCTTAGTCACTCAGTTTCAGACCGTCTAACCTTGACTCCGATGATGATGGGGTAAGACAACCTCGAGGCGTTTAGCACCATGCGTGTGACATTTGGCTCGTTAGCCTTGGACGTCATGGCTTTTTCGTCACAGCCTAATCAGCGGTTGTTTCTCCTAGCCTCCCCCCCCCCCACTCACGTGTTAACAGTGAAGAGAACGCAAAGCTTAACATGGATATTGTATCAAGTTTTAAAAAGGATTTGAATAAGAGGAGTCATATTCCATAAAATACTTACATCCACCATTATCTATTTGCAGTAAGAGGAGGTCCTGTTCACCACATATAAAATTCTGTGCATTACACAGTAGTGTGAAATCAAAGTCAAAATGTAGCAATACGCTATTAGATAGATAGATAGTCAAAACATATAACATGGATTTTAAGCGATTGCTAGTTTTTTCTTCTACAAATAAGGTATCTGCTGCTCATCACTTCAAACACTGGTTCTGTCTCATAATGTGACTGACTTTTACCAAACAATCGCCCAACACCACACTTTCACATTCCTTAACTAAAATTACTCCTCAATCAGGTGAAAACAGTTCATTATATCTGTATCTCCACCGTTTATAAAGACAGATCAGACATTCATTCATTCGCACTGTAATGAGTGTAGATTTAGTTTTCAATTTCATATCGTGTGTATCGATTAGTTTAAACCAAAGTGAGCCTCTAGTCCACGCACTAATAGTTGGCGTTAGGAGGAAAGGTTTTTGTGAAATGTGAACCACGCAATGCTGGAAGACAGATAAGTTGGGGAGACGTGATAACTACTTACAAATTCTAATATTTTTGTATGATTTCACCATATACCTCATAGTCTCTTTTCTCACACTAGGCAATAAACCTTCTTTCAATAATTTCTCGACTAAAATAGCACTCCGAAACATCATGCTCATCTTTATTCTCACGGTCACAGTCTTAGTCAACATTATTTACGTTTCACTACTGCGTGGACGTCTCGGGATAAATAACTAAACTGTCTTTACCCATCCTACAGATTTCATGCTATCAGTTTTCTCATATTCTAATTCAAATAAAGTTTACTTACTGTTTCCACCAGCATTGTCTCACACTACATAAATATATTAATAAACTTTCAAATTCTTTACAACTGCAGTTCAGTTCATTTCAATCATAATGCAATGCTAATCTTCAGTTCACTGAACTCTGTGATAATGAACAAGCGAATTTTTTTAAAAATTTATAAAACAATAATGCCTAGACTAAAAACTACTCTACCTAGTTAGCTTGAAAGTGTAAACTCTACTTTAAAAAATAATGTAGACTAGTTTACGATGGACTGATGCTACTCTTAAGTGTTTAATAAAAAAAAAAATTATATATATAAGGGTTTACGCCTTTTATCTACTTATCGACTGATGAAAGACATACAAGACCACAGCCTGATACGTGCCCCTCTCTACTTACCCACATACATATTGCTTTAAAACACAACAGTAAATTCTGACGTACCACGCTGTGTGTGTGTGTGTACTCACCTAATTGTGCTTGCGGGGGTTGAGCTCTGGCTCTTTGGTCCCGCCTCTCAACCGTCAATCAACTGGTGTACAGATTCCTGAGCCTATTGGGCTCTATCATATCTACATTTGAAACTGTGTATGGAGTCAGCCTCCACCACATCACTTCCTAATGCATTCCATTTACTAACTACTCTGACACTGAAAAAGTTCTTTCTAACGTCTCTGTGGCTCATTTGGGTACTCAGCTTCCACCTGTGTCCCCTTGTTCGCGTCCCACCAGTGTTGAATAGTTCATCCTTGTTTACCCGGTCGATTCCCCTGAGGATTTTGTAGGTTGTGATAATGTCCCCCCTTACTCTTCTGTCTTCCAGTGTCGTGAGGTGCATTTCCCGCAGCCTTTCCTCATAACTCATGCCTCTTAGTTCTGGGACTAGTCTAGTAGCATACCTTTGGACTTTTTCCAGCTTCGTCTTGTGCTTGACAAGGTACGGGCTCCATGCTGGGGCCGCATACTCCAGGATTGGTCTTACATATGTGGTGTACAAGATTCTGAATGATTCCTTACACAGGTTCCTGAACGCCGTTCTGATGTTAGCCAGCCTCGCATATGCCGCAGACGTTATTCTCTTTATGTGGGCTTCAGGAGACAGGTTTGGTGTGATATCAACTCCTAGATCTTTCTCTCTGTCTGTTTCATTAAGTACTTCATCTCCTATTCTGTATCCTGTGCCTGGCCTCCTGTTTCCACTGCCTAGTTTCATTACTTTGCATTTACTCGGGTTGAACTTCAACAGCCATTTGTTGGACCATTCACTCAGTCTATCCAGGTCATCTTGTAGCCTCCTACTATCATCCTCTGTTTCAATCCTCCTCATAATTTTTGCATCGTCGGCAAACATTGAGAGGAGCGAATCTATACCCTCTGGGAGATCATTTACATATACCAGAAACAGTATAGGTCTAAGGACTGACCCCTGCGGGACTCCACTTGTGACGTCTCGCCAATCTGAGACCTCACCCCTCACACAGACTCGTTGTCTCCTGTTGCTTAGGTATTCCTCTATCCACCGGAGTACCTTCCCTCTCACTCCAGCCTGCATCTCCAACTTTCGCACTAGCCTCTTGTGTGGCACTGTATCAAAGGCTTTCTGACAATCCAAAAATATGCAGTCTGCCCACCCTTCTCTTTCTTGCCTTATTTTTGTTGCCTGGTCGTAGAATTCAAGTAACCCTGTGAGGCAGGACCTGCCATCCCTGAACCCATGTTGATGCTGTGTTACAAAGTTCCTTCGCTCCAGATGCTCCACTAGTTTTTTTCGCACAATCTTCTCCATCAGCTTGCATGGTATGCAGGTTAGGGACACTGGCCTGTAGTTCAGTGCCTCCTGTCTATCCCCTTTCTTGTATATCGGGACTACGTTAGCTGCTTTCCAAATATCTGGCAGTTCCCCTGTTGCCAGTGATTTGTTATACACTATGGAGAGTGGTAGGCTCAGTTCTCTTGCTCCTTCCTTTAGAACCCAAGGGAGATTCCATCTGGGCCTATAGCCTTCGTCACGTCCAACTCTAGTAAACACTTCCTTACTTCCCCACTGGTAATCTCAAACTCTTCCAGTGGTTCCTGGTTAGCTATTCCCTCACTTACCTCTGGAATTTCTCCTTGTTCTAAGGTGAAGACCTCCTGGAATTTCTTATTCAATTCCTCACACACTTCCTTGTCATTTGTAGTGAATCCTTCCGCCCCTATCCTTAATCTCATAACCTGTTCCTTTACTGTTGTTTTTCTCCTAATGTGGCTATGCATCAATTTAGGCTGAGTCTTTGCCTTGCTTGCGATGTCATTTTCGTATTGTCTTTCTGCCTCTCTTCTCATCCTGACATATTCATTCCTGTGTGTGTGTGTGTGTGTGTGTGTGTGTGTGTGTGTGTGTGTGTGTGTGTGTGTGTGAGTAAGAGAGAGAGAGAGAGAGAGAGAGAGAGAGAGAGAGAGAGAGAGAGAGAGAGAGAGAGAGAGAGAGAGAGGAGAGAGAGAGAGAGAGAGAGAGAGAGAGAGAGAGAGAGAGAGAGAGAGAGAGAGAGAGAGAGAGAGAGAGAGAGAGAGAGAGAGAGAGAGAGAGAGGAGAGAGAGAGAGAGAGAGAGAGAGAGAGAGAGAGGGAGAGAGAGAGAGAGACAGAGAGAGAGACAGAGAGAGAGACAGAGAGAGAGACAGAGAGAGAGAGAGACAGAGAGAGAGAGAGAGAGAGAGAGAGAGAGAGAGAGAGAGAGAGAGAGAGAGAGAGAGAGAGAGAGACAGAGAGAGACAGAGAGAGACAGAGAGAGAGAGAGAGAGAGAGAGAGAGAGAGAGAGAGAGAGAGAAAGAGAGGAGAGAGAGAGAGAGAAGAGAGAGAGAGAGAGAGAGAGAGAGAGAGAGAGAGAGAGAGAGAGAGAGAGAGAGAGAGAGAGAGAGAGAGAGGAGAGAGAGAGAGAGAGAGAGAGAGAGAGAGGAGAGAGAGAGAGAGAGAGGAGAGAGAGAGAGAGGAGAGAGAGAGAGAGAGAGAGAGAGGAGAGAGAGAAAGAGAGAGAGAGACAGAGACAGACAGAGACAGACAGAGACAGAGACAGAGAAAGAGACAGACAGAGACAGAGAGAGACAGACACAGACACAGACACAGACACAGACACAGACACAGACACAGACACACACACACACACACACACACACACACACACACACACACACACACACACACACCACACACACACACACCACACACACACACACACACAGACACACACACATGGGTTCAGGGAGGGTAAATCTTGCCTTACAGGCTTGATAGAATTCTATGATCAGGTGACAAAGATTAAGCAAGAAAGAGAAGGATGGGCGGACTGCATTTTTTTGGACTGTCGGAAAGCCTTTGACACAGTACCCCACAAAAGGTTGATGCATAAGCTGGAGAAACAGGCAGGAGTAACTGGTAGGGCGCTCCAGTGGATAAGGGAGTACCTAAGCAATAGGAAGCAGAGAGTTATCGTGAGGGGGTGAGACCTCAGAATGGCGGGAAGTCATCAGTGGAGTCCCACAGGGCTCTGTGCTTGGACCTATCCTGTTTCTGATATACGTAAATGATCTCCCAGAGGGTATAGACTCATTCCTCTCAATGTTTGCTGACGACGCCAAAATTATGAGAAGGATTAAGACAGAGGAGGACAGCTTGAGGCTTCAAGAAGACCTGGACAAGCTGCAGGAATGGTCGAACAAATGGATGTTAGAGTTTAACCCAAGCAAATGTAATGTAATGAAGATAGGAGTAGGAAGCAGGAGACCAGATACAAGGTATCACTTGGGAGATGAAATACTTCAAGAGTCAGAGAGAGAGAAAGACCTGGGGGTTGATATCACGCCAGACCTGTCCCCTGAAGCTCATATCAAGAGGATAACATCAGCAGCATATGCCAGGTTGGCTAATATAAGAACGGCCTTTAGAAACTTGTGTAAGGAATCTTTCAGAACATTATATACCACATATGTCAGACCAATCCTGGAGTATGCGGCTCCAGCATGGAGTCCATATCTAGTCAAGCATAAGACTAAACTGGAAAAGGTTCAAAGGTTTGCCACCAGACTAGTACCCGAGCTGAGAGGTATGAGCTACGAGGAGAGACTACGGGAATTGAACCTCACTTTGTTCGAAGACAGAAGAGTTAGGGGGGACATGATCACCACATTCAAGATTCTCAAGGGAATCGACAGGGTTGATAAAGATAGGCTATTTAACACAAGGGGCACACGCACTAGGGGACACAGGTGGGAACTGAGTGCCCAAATGAGCCACAGAGATATTAGAAAGAACTTTTTTAGTGTCAGAGTGGTTGACAAATGGAATGCATTAGGAAGCAATGTGGTGGAGGCTGACTCCATACACAGTTTCAAGTGTAGATATGATAGAGCCCAATAGGCTCAGGAACCTGTACACCTGTTGATTGACGGTTGATAGGCGGGACCAAAGAGCCAGAGCTCAACCCCCGCAAGCACAACTAGGTGAGTACAACTAGGTGAGTACACACACACAGAGACACACACACACACTCACAGACACACACACACACAGAGACACACACACAGAGACACACACACAGAGACACACACAGAGACAGACAGACAGACAGACAGACAGACAGACAGACAGACAGACAGACAGACAGACAGACAGACAGACAGACAGACACAACTGCTGTTACGAGTTAAAGGGTTTTTGCACATAACAACCGGTCCGGGAAGGGTTGTTGTTGTTGAGTTAGGGGCGACGACGATCGTGGGATCGCATGCGCCCCGGCGTACCCGTGAAGGGTGAATCGCAAAGCCAGGAAAGGCGAAATGCTAAGCCAAAACGCGAAACGAGTGACGTCAAGCACTAGAAACTAATATGCCACACGGCAAAGCTACGCACAAAGGGAGAGGCAGAAGCACATAATAGAACAGGGCAAACAAACAGCCAGAAGGGCACACAGCATGTCAAAGAGCAAATACACAAGAAATCAGAGCACATACTTGCCCGGGAACTTGGCCCGCGGGAATCTTACATTGAATGCCTCCCAGAGCATCCATTGCCAAGGGTCTCGTCCATCCACCGGGGACGCCATAACATCCGGAACCGGGGCAACAAACACCTGCAAACTGGGGACCCAGATGGTAGAACTCATGAGGCGAGAAGTCCAAACTCGCCCCCACAGGAAGGGAACTTGCCCCCCACGAAAGCACTTCGGTCCGTCAGACAGCAGTAACTCGGCAATCTTCGACCAGTGACCCGGCGGCATCACAGACGCCGGCAACACGTCCCCTAGGGCCCCAACGCGCACCCGCACCACAGGGGTACCCGCGGCCCCGGGCATACCACCAGACGACAGCAGGGAACCCGGACGGCGCGCATCCTTCCGTAACGTCACCACCAGGCCACGCCCAGCACCAGAGTCCACACCATCCCTCGCAGCAGAAGCCACCACCCCTCACTGTGGAGAGTCCCCCGGCGGAGAAAGAACCGAAGGCACGTCCGAGACACAGGCACCAGCACCGGCAGGCACATGGACCTCCGCCACCACGAACCACGGAGACATCGACGCATCCGTGCTCACACTGTTAAGGCCACACTGGAAAGGCTAAAGGAGCTGAACCTCACATCCCTGGAAAACAGAAGAGTAAGGGGAGACATGATAACCACCTACAAAATTCTCAGGGGAATTGACAGGATGGACAAAGACAAACTCTTCAGCACGGGTGGGACACGAACAAGGGGACACAGGTGGAAACTTAGTACCCAGATGAGCCACAGAGACGTTAGAAAGAATTTTTTCAGTGTCAGAGTAGTTAATAAATGGAATGCACTAGGAAGTGATGTGGTGGAGGCTGACTCCATACACAGTTTCAAATGTAGGTATGATAGAGCCCAGTAGGCTCAGGAATCTGTACACCAGTTGATTGACAGTTGAGAGGCGGGACCAAAGAGCCAAAGCTCAACCCCCGCAAGCACAATTAGGTGAGTACAATTAGGTGAGTACTGTCAACACCCGAAGCCCCACAGTCACCGAAGTCACCAACGTCGGTCCAGGAAGAAGACGAACGCCGGGAACGTTTGGGCACCGGCCGGATATCGTCCGAGCCGGTAAGTGACCCAGAAACACGGGTATCACGAGCCGAAGGAACCGACGCCAGGACGGCAGCAGCCTCTATCACAGGGGAAAGTGGGCCACACACAGCAGGAGGCTCCGCAGCCACCCCAGCACCAAACACATCCGGACCCGAGTCACGGACACAGGGCCAGGCGCAGCATCAGAAGACGAGGGAGAAGACAGCGACGTCACACCAGGGGCTCCAGGAAGGCCCACGGGAGCAGCTGGAACAGCGACAGGATCAGGCAGACCAACCGACGGTACCTCAAGAACCGGAGGAGGGACGGCAACAACCGGAGGAACGGCAGGCGCCACCGGGGAAGCTGCAGCAGCTGACGGAATGCGCACCACCTCATCAACATCACCGGAGACTGCCTCCAGAGGGAGCCGCGGGAAATCCTCGTCGCGGAACAAGTTGACAGGAGCAGCAGGGGCCGCAGAGCACCCGGCAGCCTGATGCCCCAACAGGCCACACCGGAAACAGGTACGAGGCTGCCGGGCATAATACACCCGGACGTAGTACCCCATAAGCCAGACAGAAGAAGGTATATCCGATCGCAGGCTCATCCCCAACGTGCGAATGTTTGTACGCCTCCCAGCATACTGCCCCGAGAAGAGCGTGTTCACCCACACGCTGACAACAGTACCAAAACCCCCGAAGTAACGCCGGAGGAGGTCATCAGGGAATTCCAGGAGCGCACCATGGATACTGACATAAGTCAGGGCACCACTGTGGTCTGAAATCGCCACAGAGCCGGCATCGTCTGGCAACGGCAACATACGCCCCCCGTACCGACGGAGGAAGTCCCGGTACTCGTCCTCCCCCACGAACTTAATAACAACCCGGTGGGCCGTAACTAGCTCCACACCGTAAACAGCTTCCACCGGGACACGAAGCATGTCACACATCACCATCTCGATGGTCGGATAACCAGCCTTACAAGTGAACTCAAGGCCCACGGAGTTCACACGCTGAACAGGAGGAAGACGGCCTCCCATGTCAGAATTGCCACGTCAACGCAGCCAGGCAGGCAACAAAACTGGTAGAGCAGGGACGCCCACACCACCTGGCGACCAAAACAGCAAACAACTCCAACAGCCACGGAGGGTCGAGAAACGTCCTCACTCCACGGCTGCTAGCAGTCGACTCCCCGTCCGGGAAGGGTGTAGCGGTGGTTGATGGAATGGGCTGTGGAGGGGGTGGGAGGGGAGTTGGAGTGGGAGTGGACACTCATTAGTGGAAACACAACTACCCGCAAGTGAGTTCCACCTGCGCTGCCGTTGAGTGAGGACGTGTCGCTTGACCGCTCCAGCAGTTTGGGGTAGTTGCCATTTTCGCCAGCAAGGGGTGTGGGGGTGTCTACTCTCCCTGCTGTTCCTGGTGGTGGGGAGGTGGCGTGTTTTGCGATGGGCGGCCCTATTCCCGCTGTTGTGCGGTTAAACTCCATCGGATTGGAGTTTACTGGCCGAGCTGGTTACCCGCTGCTGGACGTGGTATTGAGTGACATGCTTCGAGTCCCGGTTCGGGACGTATATGGTGTTGAGCTGGTCACTACTCACCGTGTCATCATCAAGTTTGTGGGTGAGGCGGTGTACCGTGCTTTTCTACGGAGGTACAAGGGACGTACTTTGCAGCTGCAGGAAGGCTCCAGGTCTGTGACCATTTCGGACCGTAGTGGTTCTGTGACGTATGTCAGTGCTCATGGCGCCCCCATGGAGTTTCCTGAGACTCTCCTCCGGTGTTTCTTCCAGAGGTATGGCTCCGTCATCAGTGTGCGGATGAACTCACTTTCGTCTGGCACGTATTCGGGTGTGAAGACCAACGTTCGGACCCTCGGGATGCGACTGAGGTCGGACATTCCGTCCTCTGTCCAGCTGTTGGGATACTACGTGCGGATGTTTTATGCCCGACAACCCCATACTTGCTTCTGGTGTGGCTTGTTGGGGCATCAGGCTGCTGGGTGTACTGCTGATCCGGTCGCTCCCATAAACTTGTTCCGTGAAGAGGATCTCCCGCCGCTCCCTCTGGAGGAGGACTCCGGGGGTGAGCGTTCCGTTCGCTGCTGAGGCTTCCCCAGTATCTCCTGACGTTCCCCCGGTTGTTGCAGATCCTCCTCCGGCTGTTGCGGTGCCGTCGGATGTTCCTCCTGACCATGTCTCTGGCCCTGCCGCTCCCGTGGACCTTCCTGGTACTCCCTGTGGAGCATCGCCGTCTGCTTCCTCGTCTTCGGATGCGGATCCTGGCCCTGCGTCCGCGCCTCGGGTCCCTGCTGTGCTGGGTGCTGGGGTGGCTGCGGAGCCTCCTGCTGTGTGTGGTCCAGTTCCTCCTGTGGTAGAGGCTGCGGCCGTTCTGCGTCGGGCGTCGGTTCGTCCGGCTAGTGGTGCCCGTGCTTCTGGATCTGCTTCCGGCTCTGACGATATCCGGCCGGAGCCCAAACGTTCCAGGCGTTCATCTACTGCCTGGGCTGATGTTGGGGACTTCAGTGACTGTGGGTCTTCAGGTGTTGACGGCGTAGCTCCAGATGAGTCGTTGTCTCCACGGTTGGTGGTGGCGGAGGTACATGTGCCTGCTGGGGCTGGTGCCTGTGTCTCGGGTGTGCCTCCTGTTCCTTCCCCGCTTGGGGGCTTTCCACAGTGGGGTGTGGTGGCTTCCGGTGCCGGGGGTGGTGAGGATGCTGGTGCTGGGCGTGGCTTGGTGGTGACTTTGAGAAAGGATGGTTCCCTTTTTGATGGTTGGCCGCCATGATTCCCTGCAGTCGTCTGGTGGTGTGCCCGTGGCCGCTGGTGCCCCTGTGGTAGTGCCCTCTGTCTGGCCCCCTACTGTGGAGGACCTGGAGGCCTGGGTTGCCGAGTTCCTGCTGTCTGAGAAGCCGGAGGACTTTTCTGATGAGCGGGTTCCAGGTGTATGGGATAGGGTGGCGGTTACTCACGTCCGGAGGGACACCATATGGGTTCCCTGTCTGCGAGTGTTTGTTGCCGGGTTCCGCTTCACATGGCGCCCCCGGTGGTGGGTCAAGCTCTTGGGGGAGGTGGCTGATTTGGGAGGCGTTTAATGTGCGGTATCCCCATTCCCGGGCACATAAGTAAGCTGATTTTACTTTGACATGTATGTTATCCTTCTGCATTGCTCGCATGTGTTTTTATTCTTAGCTTGTTGTGTGCTGTGTGATTTTCTTGTTTTGTTTCATGATGTCCTTTATGTTGTGTTTTGTTCTCGGTCCTTCAGGCCGATGCGTGTTTGTTGTTGGTATGTACCTATGTTTATTTTCTGATTTGCATGGGTTGCTTGTTTATTATTGGTTTGTTGCGGGCGGTTGGTTTGGTGTGGGTGTTTTTTTCATGTCTTGTTTCTGTGCTGTACGTTTACACTGGTGTTTTAATTATTACTTTACATGTTGTACTTGTTTATTATTTTTTTTGGGTATTGTGCTTGTCCTGTTAAGTTTTCTGTTATGCATCCATGTTTGTTTTGTTTTATGATGTTTTGTTTTGAGATGTTACTGTGCTTGCTTGTTTGACAATTGTTTTCTATTTTGTGTCTTGATGTCTGTGTTTTTCACTGCATTTTTCGTGTTTGTATTTTGTTGTACCGAGCTGTCGGCCCTTCTGGCCGGTGGTCTATTGTTTTGTTTTGTTATGTTTTCTGTGTGTTTTCCCGTTGTTATTGTATTTAAATTGCATACTTTGCATGTAAAAATAAAAATAAAAAAAACTACCCGCAAGTCTCCCAGTGCTACTGACTCCTGAAGTAGTGTTTCCCACATTCAGTAAAAATGCCTACTGGCCTTTACCTGAGTGACTGCTTTACTGACTGATGCTAAATGCTATTTAAAGGCAGCCAGTAATTTGATTAGATAGAAGAAAGTTGAAGACTAGTATGCGATGAGGCTCGTTACTCAGAGTCCAAGCGAAATTAAAAGATCTATATCTCAGGCTATAGTCATTATTTGTTGTGAATATAGAGACCCGTGTGTAACCCCCCCCCCCCCTTCAACCTTGGAGGGGAAATTAAACAGACTTGTGTGCTAGGTGTAGGGAGGGAGGGGGTGGGGGACCTGCTAGGTATCGTGTGTGGTATGGAGTCATTTAGTTCAGTTTTGTGTCAAACTCCCAAGAGGTGAGCTACCCCCTGAAGGCTCACTCCCTGGCCAAATTATATATAAAGGGTTTACGCCTTTAACTACTTATTGACTGCTGAAAGACATACAAGACCACAGGCTGACACTTGCCCCCATATGAATACACGATATATATATAATGTGTTTACTATTTTTTTTTGCCTCGTTTATGGAGGACTTGGGAACCACCTAGATGTGTGTAATGGTGAAGCTCCCGGGATTAGATTTAAAAATTACATATATTTAATTCAGTAGTGGAAACACATACCTGCAAGTCTCTAGTGCTGCTGCCTCCAGAAGTTGTCTTTCCTACATTCAGTAAAAATGTCTACTGACTTTTCCTGAGTGACTGCTTTTACTGGCATAGATTTGATTTGAATTGATAGAAGAAAATTGAAGATGGTATACTTTGAGGCTCGTTACTCAGAGTCAAAAGCGAAATTAAAAGTTCTATACCTCAGGCTATAGTCATTATCTGATACGAATACAGAGACATGCGGTGCTACTTAATAAGTGTTTAATAATAATAAAAGAATACAAATTATATATAAACGGGTTTACTTCTCTTAACTATTTATTTATTTATTATTTATTATTCTGTATGGCGAGAAATACGTGTAATCTGTTAACTTGTGGGTGTCAAGTGACTGCTAAGTGTGAGGGGGGGCGGTCGGGAGCGGGTATGGTTGGCGGTATTGCCTCATTTAGCCACAGTTATGTGTCAAACTTTACAGAGGCGAGCTGCCTCCAAAGGCTCGCTACCCGCCCAGGGGCACGCGACATTGAAGACCTCATACCTATGTGTGGTGGGGGTGGTATGTGATATACCCTGCTATGTGGTTGGAGGGGGAGGGATTGGCAGGACTGACTATGGTAGAGGTTGATGATGACATTCACAACAGTTATGCCTCAACCATCGAAGAGGTGACCCCATGTGGTCATGTGGTGTCACTCCTAAGACCTATGTGGGGGTATGAACCGCATATCCTTAGCGCTCTGGAAGCAGGGTAGGGGGAGGGGGTGCTGTCACCTCTACCATGAAGACCCTCGAGGTCTGTCATGATAATAATCACCGCGGAGACCCACACCAGAGACAAAGAATTACTATAATAAAACAGAGACCCGCGCTATCAGTCATATCTTCCGCCTGCTCCCCTCCCTTCCCCTCTCCTCCTTCCCGTGCCCTACCCCTAAACCTCCCATCTTTAAAGCTCGGTCTCCTACCCAGTCCGGGTAGGGAGGCCCCCCTCTCTAGGCCTCCTCAACATATCCCTCCTACATACTAGTTATTTAACTTTTTTTTATTATTAGTATATATGAGGTACATCTGCATTAGTGCAGCTATGCTAGACTATATGAAGTGGAGTACAGTGTGTCAAAAAAAAAGCTAACTAGGTGATGCTAAAAAATCCCCATCACACAGGATGGTTAGTCATACAGAGGCATGTGATAAGCGGTCTGCACTGGCAGACTTCCGGATGCATTTTGAGGATATCATCAACACATGATTGAATAAGGTAGCAGTGGTAATAAAAGTCCCCATCTCGCAGGATGGTTAGTCATACAGGGCCATGTGTTTAGTAGCCTGCACTGGCAAATTTTGGGTACATTGTGAGGATATCTTCAAGAATACGAGAGTGAATAAAGTAATTGCAAAGCTCCAGGTACCTCATGCCAGCTGGTCTGAAAGGTCTAATAACTGGGCATTCAGTGATGTAGTGTGGGATCGTGCCGTAGTTCCTGCTCACAGAGTTTGCAACTGGAGTGCTCAGGATGGGAGATCCGTCACCTGGCCACCTGCCACAGGTAACGGTAACCCAACCTGATCCTTGCAACCACTGTGTCGCACAGTCTAGTGGACGTTTTGTGCTGCCCATAGATGTAGGTTTCAGATCTGAACAAATCATAGCTTTTTATACTAGTACTTTCAGGTCGTTGGGAGTCAGTATGTTCTTTCCTATCAGATCTGAATGTTGGACCAATACAGTTTTGACAGCAGAGATGGGGATACCTAGATCTAATTCAACTTCAAACTTGTTACACGCTAATTTGGCTGCAATGTCTGTCTCATTATGATGGGTTATATTTATGTGTGAAGGTATCCATACAAAGGAGATTCGAGACCCTTTACTCTGTGCATCAATTAGGTCATTTATAATTGGGAGTATGAGGTTCTTGCTGTCGATCTTCCAAGAGAAGTTTTCGATTGCTTGAAGAGCAGACTTTGAATCACAGAATATTATTCCTCCTCCAATGTTTTTTAATGTACTGGTAGCTAGTGTAATGCTGCTAGTTCTGCTTGTGTGGAGGTCAGCCAGTTGTTTAACCTGACACTCTTTGTGCAAATATTATTTTATAAAACCTACATACCGCTGCAGTCCGTCCAGTAGAGGATTGGATGAGCCGTCGGTGTAGACACAGTGCCGTGAGATCTTAACTCTCGATGGAGGAGGCAATTGTTTCAAGAGTGACAGCTTTGAGAGAGCAAGATTCTCATTATCTTTCTTGGTGACAGGTGTGTATGATACTTGAATGGTGGGTACAGATAAAGAGGAATATCAGAGACAGGTAGATTGCACTTAAAAGGAATGTTAAGTTTAATGAGATTGTAAGCATTGTTGCTCAGCCAATTATCATAAAAGGAGTGAGTTGGTATGTCGGCACCAGTCAAAAGGGTGTTAACAGCACTAAATAATTTGTCTCTGAGCAATGCAGGAGATGTAGGGTCTCTCATGACTTTAAGGCAAAAGGTAGTGTTGACTTGCATTATTCTCTCTAGTATGGTTGGAAGCTTCAGTTCTTCCCGCATGCTGATGATTCTTGTGCATCTTGGGCACCAAGAATTATCCTCATGGCCTCATTCTGTACTACTTCAAGTTTGTCCAACACAGAGGAGGGGAATTAATTAAGTGCAGAGCATTATAATCAACGAGAGATCTAACGAACATCATATAGAATAGTTAGCATATTTAGTATTGATACCAATATTCTTACCAGTAAGTGTTCTCAATGGTTTTAGTCTTTCTTTTAACTACGGTGTAGATCATTTACAATGTCACTGTTAATACCAACTCCAAGGTATTTGTGCTGCCTACACGTTTCAATGGTTCAGGTTGTTGACATTGAAAGTTATAGGGGACATGAGTTTTCTCTTGGGGATGGAGAACTCTGGATTAGTTATAGAGATAACAGACCACATTCAATGCTTTAGCAGCAAAAAGGAATCAAGTAGAGCTTGCAGTCTATTTTGGGAATTTGCAACAATGCATATATCATTGGCATAACAAATGACGGCTTCGTCAGGTAGTGTGGGAATATCAATTGTTAATTTATGCATCAGAACATTGAACAGTGTAAGACTTAGCACTCCACCCTGGGAGTACCCAACCTCAAAGGGTGCTCAAAATTTACTTTTGACCCCTTGAAAAGGACTGAGGCGGTTCTGTTACTCAGGTAACCCCTGAGCCATGTCAAGTCTTCCCTTAACTCCAAAGAGGCTAGCTGTTCTAGGATTATTTCTCTGTTTGCTGTATCAAAAGCAGTTTGGAGATCAATAAATGCCGCCTGAGAGTTTGGTCCCCCTCTGATAAAAATACTCAGCAAAGCAAGTTTGTGTGCTTCTTCCAGGAAGGAAACCATACAGGTTTAGGGGCAAGGTGGGGCTTGATTTGAAACATTAGTCTGTCGAGAATAATTCTCTCAAGAACTTTACACATGCACGACGTCAGAGCAAATGGGTCTACATTTTGTGAATTAGGCTTGGGTCTGGGTATTATGAGTCCCCTGTGTCCAGCGGTCAGGTAAGACACCCTGCCTTAGACTTTGATTAAAATAATTCTAGCAAAGGGCTATTTGGCAGCTCAGCAAGTACTCTCATGGTGTTGTATGTGATGCCATCCTCTCCAGGAGAGGTAGCCTTAGCTTTCTTGAGTGCATTTTTATTTCAAAGTGGGTTATGCATCAGGCCCTATTTCACTACAGGCATTTCAACATTGAAGGTACGATTTATTTTGGTACTAGCCAGATAGTTTTGCACATCTAGGGGCAGGCTGCTTATACTAGCAGTGCTTGCATATTGCTGAAGCAGCATGTCGGCATAGTCATACATGTGAATAGTGATCAAGTTGACTGCTAGGACGAGAAATATTTTTAATTTTATTCCACATTTGGGATGAGGATGTTGCATGATTGATGCCTTGCAGAAAACTGTTCCCGAGTGCTGGTTATATACACCTGTTCCTTTAGCTCTCTAAACTCTCGGCTGGCTTTAAGAAATATGTTGAGGGTGTCAGCTGTTTTATGTGTTTTATACTGCTCAGCTAGGAAATAGAACTCTGTCATGCAGGGACTTAAGGCGTGAGTCAGTGAACCACCTCTGTCCCTTCTTCACTGGTTTGGGTCTTGTGGATTTACAACATTGTCATAAAAGTGGTTACTTCAGTGACCAGGTCCTCATATAATGCGTTGACGGTATTAAAGCAAGTAAGTGTTATACCATTCGGAAATGAGGAATTTGAAGAGCATGTGTAAATTTTCAGGGATATTAATTATTTCTTTTTCAAAGCTTAGGGGTTTGACATTATTGATAGTGTATGAACTGAATATGGCTAAAATGATCACTAACTAATTCATGAACAATTGATTCTCCGACAGCATTGTCAATGGAGACCGTGACCATGACATAATCAAGCCTGCCACCCCTGAGGTGTGTGACGTTAGAGGAGTCAAAGTTGAACACGGACGTTATTATCTCTTAAGTATTTTACAAAGACTCTGCCATTTCTGTTTGTTTTTGGTGTCACCCAGGCTAGTGTGTCTAGCATTAAAATCACCCATTACAATGGTTTGAAGAGCTGCTGGTAATTTTTGGGAGAGAGGCTTCACCATTTGATCACACCTTACATATACATTAACCAAGTTAATAAACCCGGTCGCTGTAGCAATCTGAAACTGCTGATAATATGAGTCGCCACTTTTGTGGTTTTTAACATGTTTACACCACTAGGTTAGTTTTTAACATACGTCAAGATACCGAGATCATGTGACCAACATTTGAGAAAGCTACATAACCTAGGGAGTTTGGGTGGCGTTTTATTTTTTGTGTTTGCAGTGTATGGTTCCTGCCAGGCACAGTACATCAATGTTGTTGTCACCAGCGTACATCAGTAGATCAAACAGCCTCCTTCGCACGCTTCTTCTCACATTCCACGGTGAGAAATTTAAGAGTGAATTGGTCGTGGGTAGTGGTGTTTATAACCTGACGAAGAGAAGTGTTTACAAGATTCACAAGATGTATAGACCATTGCTTACAAATGACAATTGTTCACAGTCATCAATGTCAAAGAGTTCTCTCATCTCGTTTTCAAGGTCAGCTGGGGTGCCTGTACTTCTCCGTAACATCTATAATCATTTCATGTTCATCAAGATTCATAGAGACGCAAGCGGTTATTGTTTGAAATGAGTTCTTGAGCGCATTTGTTAATTACAGCTAAGACACACGGGTATTTCCATATGTTTCACTCGCCACAGCGGCACTTACAGTGCACTGGAGGAGGCGTCAGACTTGCTTGAGACGTGTCAACACTTACAGCACTGGAGGGGGGTTCAATTCTTGCTTGAGACGTGTCACACTTACAGCACTGGAGGGGGTTCAATTCTTGCTTGAGACGTGTCAACACTTACAGCACTGAGGGGAGGGAGGGGGGTCAATTCTTGCTTGAGACGTGTCAACACTTACAGCACTGGAGGGAGGGAGGGGGGGTCAATACTTGCTTGAGTACGTGTCAACACTTACAGCACTGGAGGGAGGGAGGGGGGGGTCAATACTTGCTTGAGACGTGTCAACACTTACAGCACTGGAGGGGAGGGGAGGGGGGGTCAATACTTGCTTGAGACGTGTCAACACTTACAGCACTGGAGGGGGTTCAATACTTGCTTGAGACGTGTCAACACTTACAGCACTGGAGGGAGGGAGGGGGGTCAATACTTGCTTGAGACGTGTCAACACTTACAGCACTGGAGGGAGGGAGGGGGGGTCATACTTGCTTGAGATGTGTCAACACTTACAGCACTGGAGGGGGATTCAATACTTGCTTGAGACGTGTCACACTTACAGCACTGGAGGGGGGTCAATACTTGCTTGAGACGTGTCAACACTTACAGCACTGGAGGGAGGGAGGGGAGGTCAATACTTGTTTGAGACGTGTCAACACTTACAGCACTGGAGGGAGGGAGGGGGGTCAATACTTGCTTGAGACGTGTCAACACTTACAGCACTGGAGGGAGGGAGGGGGGGTCAATACTTGCTTGAGACGTGTCAACACTTACATCACTGGAAGGCATTTCACTAGAGACTCGGACGTTCACTTCACTCCTCGGGCTGGCGAGATGATCGGTTGAACACTGTATCAGGTCATCCATGTTGATCTTAGCATAAATGCTGTTGAGACCATTTCAATCTTCGTGAGTGTTTCTTGAATCTTATTGACGGTAATTTCTATTTTACTCATGCGAGATGGAAGTTCTAATACCTCCCTCCTGCAGGCTGGCGTCAGGCTTCCCAGGTAGGCCAAGGAAGCTTGTCAGGCTTGTTGGCGTCAGGAACGGTGGTGGGGTCATCCTGGGTGGGGGGGCGGGTAGGTGAAGTGGTGGGGCCACCCCGGGTTGGGGGGGTTGACTGGGGTGGTGGAGGGTTGCCCCACTGTGCTGTACGGGGGAGGCCGCTTGACACAGTCCTTGTGCCAGGCCGTCACACCCTCCCGCAAGCACCTGGAACATCTGTGCTTGGTGGCTGAGGATGAGGTCTCATCAGTCCCAAGGGCGTGGTCTTTATTGGGGCATTCTTTAGTGAGATAATTATCTGCACAGAAGACACAGGTGCCTGAAGATTGACAAGCGCTTGGCTACGTGACCAAAGTGTTGACAGTTAAAACACATGACAGCTGAGGACACCAGGGTGTTATGGGATAGGCTGGCCGGTAGGGGCCTCGGAACCTGTGATGATTGGGAGGCGGCGCCTCATTTTCCCAGACTTGATGCGTCTTGCACTGTACACATCTGGTAATTCTTTCGCATGGGAGATGTCAAGGTCATGAGGGTAGGATGTGACAAGGTACTCTCTGTACCTCCTGGACCTCTCAGGAGAGTCTGCTTTACTGAATGTGATGCCACCCACTTGACCTTGGAGTAGGGCCGAGATGGTGACTTCATCGGACCTGGCTACATAGATGTAGGGCGAGGCGTGTCTAGGGATTATGAGGTCTATGGGGTCAGGAAAATGGCTAGGAAGGTCACGTCTCAACCAGGCGTACCTCTGGTCACTGGTAACTTGAGATGGGAAATGCCAGCCTGGCATATTTATTATGGGGAGCTAGGGTGGGTCGTGGTGCCACCCTATTGTGCGGGTGACATTGGTCCGTCTTGACAGAGTTGTTACCTTCCCTTAACCTTCTCTCTTTACGTAAGGTCTTCCGGCTTTTGTGAACAGTAAAACTACCATCCGAGGCTGCTTCATCACTTGTGCTGGTGGCCTCATACGTGGGAACAGAGGTATGGAGTGCTTGGCCATGCTGTAAGTCATGCGGGGGTGGTGGCTGAAGTGGACGCAGATGCGTCTGAAGCATTTTGGGAAGGGTCGCTGAGGGTGACCCCAGAAGGCGGGAGGGAAGTGGCCATAGTTGCCAGAGTCACAACATGAAGTGACAAGACACGTCAGCATCTACCAGAGTGGGAGCACTTCAGGCTATGGCCTGGACCCAGAACAACAGCGGCTATTAATCATAGTGCAGAGACAAGATGAATAGTTCAGACACCATACAAGCAAACGCAGGTGTATACACGGTCAGCTGGCAACACTGCTGAGGGTACCGCACTGGTGGCGTGGCTCCGACTAGAGTGTCAGGTGCAGAGAGTGCCACTCTGATACCTACTTTATCCACACACACACACACACTTAATAGTTCTCTACACTGTGTGTAACACTGCACTGGTACCACCAATCACTGAGGCATCTGTAAAACGGTATGCAGTGGTCCGTTCCTGCCACTGTGATCAGGCTGTACAGGGGAAATACAGCTTAGGGGAACGGGCCAATAGGCCCATTCCCCTAAGAACGGTACCCCGGGCGCTGGAACTTGGCTAAAGTTCCAGCGCCCGGGGTACCACCTCAGGCGTCTGACCAGGCGTGGGGTAAGGGGAAGCGGCCATGTCCCCATTGCCCAAGGCGCCACTTCAAAAACATAGGTGTTGTTTATCCAGATATCTGGTCAGATTGCACTGCTCACCACTTTGAAGCCTAGGTGAAAGCTTCCAGTAGCTAGATGGTATATATCACTGCTAGGTTGTGAGATCCTTAAGGCCGTCTGTACCCGTTTAGCAGTAAATCCATGTGGAGGGGTAGGCCTAGACGTCTACCCCGCACCAGGGTAGCGACGACACTGTTGTTATTTAACTATATATCTACACACGATTAACTCTACGGCACATACTCATACATATTCATCATCTATTCATCTACTACTACTACTATTATTGATCACCTGGACACTTCACCTCTTCCTATACTTAAACTTTTACCCACAGCGACACACAACATGCTGCCCCTCGCGACACACAACCACCGAGCGACACCTGACACGTGCTGCCACGCGCGAGTCAGGTGCACCTAACACGTGCGTACAATTGCACTACCTGCAATTCAGGTGTGCAATTGCACACCTGTTGCAGGGCTTGCACGCGGTCTATGTCTCAATTTACCCTACTACCACAGACCTCTAAGCTGCACATGTTTGCGTTAGTGGCACAACTGTGAAAAAGAGGGTAAAGTGATATGAAAAAGACACTTAAGCAGAGGAAAATACTTAATTACAAATAAACATACATGAATAGTTGCATTCGTGAGGAGGATGGATTCGTTGCCGAAGGAGGTGGTGACGGAGACAGATGTGATGTTGTGAACATCGCCCAGGTCGATGAAGACCCAGTTACCGCTGGCGCTTGCTACACACGAGCAATCCGTGAAGTTAACTCGTTTACCTCCAGTCACCTGACATATACATAAATCTGACTTTATAGTAAACATTATTTTGAGTGTTACTTTAATAACCTTTCATTAATCTGTAACCCTCTTGACTATGCCTCACGTCATGTGACTTATAAAAAGTTGACCGTTTTGTAAAAAAAAATATCTAGGCATTATATCCTAGGCGGAGCTTCACTACAGATATTGAGCACTTGTTCAATAGCTGCCTCTGGTAACCTCTGGTAAGCTGAGGGGAAAAATTCCCCGCTTTCCTTATTTAGTATGAAGGCGTCATGGAGGAAAGTCATTCAAGAAACTCGTTCCCCGGTTTCAGACTCATATTGTTGTTGTGTTCTTGATAAAATATCGGAATTATTGGCCAATGATGATGCACATTCTGACATTAGAGATGAAGAGAATAAGTCCATCTCCAGTGGGCGCCGTTGGTTGAAAGCGGCCAACGTTACATACTGTTTAGTATAACAGCGGTCGTTGTCAGCCATATGGTGCGCACTGGGTCTTGGGTGGAATGGGAACAGAAGAAGAAAAGTATCAGCATATTATAACACCAGTAATGAAAGAGTCTAACGGAGGCTGTGAGGACTGTTAGGGTTATGGGCCAGAAGGAAACGAGGTTATTTCCCTGCTGGGAACTGAGCTATGGAGAGGCTTCTCTTTATGTCATTGTGTCTTGAATGCAAAACCTTTCAACTTGTACAGTGGACGAATGGATACAGAAGAGAGGATTATAAAGGATTTGGTAAACAGGGTTTCTTCTGACATAATTTAACGCATCTTTAAAATCGAGGCTTCGGGTCGGGGAAATTTGTAATATATGGACGTGATGTAGCTTAACAATCTACAGGAACGCCAAACCCAGGCTAACTGGGTTTTTGGATGGTGGCTGCTTCCTGGGTGAGTAATCTTCTTGCGGCGTTAGCAATGATGAATCAATTTGTGTTTCTAAAGCAATAGCCTGATTCCCCCATCCATCTGTTTTAATTCACAGAAGGAGGTTAACTTGAGGTTATCTTGAGATAATTTCTGGGCTTAGTGTCCCTGCGGCCCGTCCTCGACCAGGCCTCCACCCCCAGGAAGCAGCCCGTGACAGCTGACTAACTCCCAGGTACCTAGTTACTGCTAGGTAACTGCTAGGGAAGAAGATATGCTAGATAACTTCGTGGATGTGACAAGTCAGACAAGTGTTGGAGAATCTTTTGATTTTGGATATAATGCTGAGTGATAGTGCTCTTCTTAATGATGTCATTAACTTCAATGCTCCTTGAGTGCCAGCACTCTGTGGTTTTTGGCAGAGCTGTCCATGCTGAATTTATCTGTTCACCTCTGCCTTGCTGCAAATACATTTATAACCTATGTGGATTGGGGCCACAAAGTGAGGAGCCACTGTAATTCAGAATGCCTGCAGTGTAAAACACATACCAGTTGCTGACAAAGGAGGGCGGGGGGAGGGCAAAAATAGATTGTCACCTTCATGAGGAGTTGTAACCGTGGGAAATTTTCCACCATGTTGAATAAAATTTAATTAATTTCAATTGAATTAAATACCCACCAAAAGATATGTTTCTGTTGTGTATAATTCTTAAATTAACGGTAAAATAGAAATGTTAGTATAAACATGAAGAATTACAACTTATTTTTCTAAGTAATAAAGAAAATGTGACTGTTACCTTATGAATAATATTAAATTAACAAATATTTTCACGTATTTTTAAGACCTAATGCATCCAGCCTGAGGGCTGCAATCACAATTTTTTGTGAATTAACTATTAATTGTGAATAAATTATAAATTGGGACACACGTGACGTGGTGCTGGTTTCTTTCACATATAACCAAGAATCCTGTGGAATTCCTTGTTAATGGACCTCGTCAACAATAAAGAAAGGGCCTTGTTCCATTTCTGACTTAGTGATAGGGAGTGGCCATTCTTGTTTTACTAGTCTGATGCTGTTACGTCAGCAGGCTGGAGTCCACACTACGAGCAAGATCGTGTTTGGTACCATCCAGAGAGAGATGTGCTTGGTACCATCCAGAGAGATGTGCTTTGTACCATCCAGAGAGATGTGCTTGGTACCATCCAGAGAGATGTGCTTGGTACCATCCAGAGAGATGTGCTTGGTACAACCCTGAGAGATGTGCTTGGTACAACCCTGAGAGATGTGCTTGGTACAACCCTGAATGATGTGCTTGGTACAACCCTGAGAGATGTGCTTGGTACAACCCTGAGAGATGTGCTTGGTACAACCCTGAGAGATGTGCTTGGTACCATCCAGAGAGATGTGCTTGGTACAACCCTGAGAGATGTGCTTGGTACAACCCTGAGAGATGTGCTTGGAACAACCCTGAGAGATGTGCTTGGTACAACTCTGAGAGATGTGCTTGGTACAACCCTGAGAGATGTGCTTGGTACAACCCTGAGTGATGTGCTTGGTACAACCCTGACAGATGTGCTTGGTATAACCCTGAGAGATGTGCTTGGTACCATCCAGAGAGATGTGTTTGGTACAACTCTAAGAGATGTGCTTGGAACAACTCTGAGAGATGTGCTTGGTACAACTCTGAGAGATGTGCTTGGTACAACTCTGAGAGATGTGCTTGGTACAACCCTGAGAGATGTGCTTGGTACAACCCTGAGAGATGTGCTTGGTACAACTCTGAGAGATGTGCTTGGTACAACTCTGAGAGATGTGCTTGGTACAACTCTGAGAGATGTGCTTGGTACAGCCCTGAGAGATGTGCTTGGTACAACTCTTGAGAGATGTGCTTGGTACAACTCTGAGAGATGTGCTTGGTACCACTCTGAGAGATGTGCTTGGTACAACCCTGAATGATGTGCTTGGTACAACCCTGAGAGATGTGCTTGGTACAACCCTGAGAGATGTGCTTGGTACAACTCTGAGAGATGTGCTTGGTACAACTCTGAGAGATGTGCTTGGTACAACTCTGAGAGATGTGCTTGGTACAACTCTGAGAGATGTGCTTGGTACAACCCTGAGAGATGTGCTTGGTACAACCCTGAGAGATGTGCTTGGTACAACCCTGAGAGATGTGCTTGGTACAACCCTGAGAGATGTGCTTGGTACAACCCTGAGAGATGTGCTTGGTACAACTCTGAGAGATGTGCTTGGTACAACCCTGAAAGATGTGCTTGGTACAACTCTGAGAGATGTGCTTGGTACAACCCTGAGAGATGTGCTTGGTACAACCCTGAGAGATGTGCTTGGTACAACTCTGAGAGATGTGCTTGGTACAACCCTGAGAGATGTGCTTAGTACAACTCTGAGAGATGTGCTTGGTACAACCCTGAGAGATGTGCTTGGTACAACCCTGAGAGATGTGCTTGGTACAACCCTGAGAGATGTGCTTGGTACAACCCTGAGAGATGTGCTTGGTACAACCCTGAGAGATGTGCTTGGTACAACCCTGAGAGATGTGATTGATACAACCCTGAGAGATGTGCTTGGTACAACCCTGAGAGATGTGCTTGGTACAACCCTGAGAGATCTGCTTGGTACAACTCTGAGAGATGTGCTTGGTACAACCCTGAGACATGTGCTTGGTACAACCCTGAGAGATGTGCTTGGTACAACCCTGAGAGATGTGCTTGGAACCATCCAGAGAGATGTGCTTGGTACCATCCAGAGAGATGTGCTTGGTACCATCCAGAGATATGTGCTTGGTACAACCCTGAGAGATGTGCTTGGTACCACCTTGAGAGATGTGCTTGATACAACCCTGAGAGATGTGCTTGGTACAACCCTGAGAGATGTGCTTGGTACAACCCTGAGAGATGTGTTTGGTACCATCCAGAGAGATGTGCTTGGTACAACCCTGAGAGATGTGCTTGGTACAACCCTGAGAGATGTGCTTGGTACCATCCAGAGAGATGTGCTTGGTACAACCTTGAGATATGTGCTTGGTACAACCCTGAGAGATGTGCTTGGTACAACTCTGAGAGATGTGCTTGGTACAACCCTGAGAGATGTGCTTGGTACAACTCTGAGAGATGTGCTTGGTACAACCCTGAGAGATGTGCTTGGTACAACCCTGAGAGATGTGCTTGGTACAACCCTGAGAGATGTGCTTGGTACAACCCTGAGAGATGTGCTTGGTACAACCCTGAGATATGTGCTTGGTACAACCCTGAGAGATGTGATTGATACAACCCTGAGAGATGTGCTTGGTACAACCCTGAGAGATGTGCTTGGTACAACCCTGAGAGATCTGCTTGGTACAACTCTGAAAGATGTGCTTGGTACAACTCTGAGACATGTGCTTGGTACAACCCTGAGAGATGTGCTTGGTACAACCCTGAGAGATGTGCTTGGAACCATCAAGAGAGATGTGCTTGGTACAACCCTGAGAGATGTGCTTGGTACAACCCTGAGAGATGTGCTTGGTACCATCCAGAGAGATGTGCTTGGTACAACCTTGAGAGATGTGCTTGGTACAACCCTGAGAGATGTGCTTGGTACAACTCTGAGAGATGTGCTTGGTACAACTCTGAGAGATGTGCTTGGTACAACCCTGAGAGATGTGCTTGGTACAACCCTGAGAGATGTGCTTGGTACAACCCTGAGAGATGTGCTTGGTACAACCCTGAGATATGTGCTTGGTACAACCCTGAGAGATGTGATTGATACAACCCTGAGAGATGTGCTTGGTACAACCCTGAGAGATGTGCTTGGTACAACCCTGAGAGATCTGCTTGGTACAACTCTGAAAGATGTGCTTGGTACAACTCTGAGACATTGTGCTTGGTACAACCCTGAGAGATGTGCTTGGTACAACCCTGAGAGATGTGCTTGGAACCATCAAGAGAGATGTGCTTGGTACCATCCAGAGAGATGTGCTTGGTACCATCCAGAGATATGTGCTTGGTACAACCCTGAGAGATGTGCTTGGTACCACCTTGAGAGATGTGCTTGATACAACCCTGAGAGATGTGCTTGGTACAACCCTGAGAGATGTGCTTGGTACAACCCTGAGAGATGTGCTTGGTACCATCCAGAGAGATGTGCTTGGTACAACCCTGAGAGATGTGCTTGGTACAACCCTGAGAGATGTGCTTGGTACAACCCTGAGAGATGTGCTTGGTACCATCCACAGAGATGTGCTTGGTACAACCTTGAGAGATGTGCTTGATACAACCCTGAGAGATGTGCTTGGTACAACTCTGAGAGATGTGCTTGGTACAACCCTGAGAGATGTGCTTGGTACCATCCAGAGAGATGTGCTTGGTACAACCCTGAGAGATGTGCTTGGTACAACCCTGAGAGATGTGCTTGGTACCATCCAGAGAGATGTGCTTGGTACAACCTTGAGAGATGTGCTTGATACAACCCTGAGAGATGTGCTTCGTACAAACCTGAGAGATGTGCTTGGTACAACCTTGAGAGATGTGCTTGATACAACCCTGAGAGATGTGCTTCGTACAACCCTGAGAGATGTGCTTGGTACCATCCAGAGAGATGTGCTTGGTACCATCCAGAGAGATGTGCTTGGTACCATCCAGAGAGATGTGCTTGGTACCATCCAGAGAGAGATGTGCTTGGTACCTTCCAGAGAGATGTGCTTGGTACCTTCCAGAGAGATGTGCTTGGTACCGTCCAGAGAGATGTGCTTGGTATCATCCAGAGAGATGTGCTTGGTACCGTCCAGAGAGATGTGCTTGGTACCATCCACAGAGAGATGTGCTTGGTACCATCCAGAGAGATGTGCTTGGTACCATCCAGAGAGATGTGCTTGGTACAACCCTGAGAGATGTGCTTGGTACAACCCTGAGAGATGTGCTTGGTACCATCCAGAGAGATGTGCTTGGTTCAACCTTGAGAGATGTGCTTGATACAACCCTGAGAGATGTGCTTCGTACAAACCTGAGAGATGTGCTTGGTACAACCCTGAGAGATGTGCTTCGTACAACCCTGAGAGATGTGCTTGGTAGCATCCAGAGAGATGTGCTTGGTACAACCCTGAGAGATGTGCTTTGTAAAACCCTAAGATATGTGCTTGGAACCGTCCAGAGAGATGTGCTTGGTACTATCCAGAGAGATGTGCTTGGTACCATCCAGAGAGATGTGCTTGGTACCATCCAGAGAGATGTGCTTGGTACCATCCAGAGAGAGATGTGCTTGGTACCTTCCAGAGAGATGTGATTGGTACCATCCAGAGAGATGTGCTTGGTACCGTCCAGAGAGATGTGCTTGGTACCATCCAGAGAGATGTACTTGGTACCGTCCAGAGAGATGTGCTTGGTACCATCCACAGAGAGATGTGCTTGGTACCATCCAGAGAGATGTGCTTGGTACCATCCACAGAGAGATGTGCTTGGTACCATCCAGAGAGATGTGCTTGGTACCATCCACAGAGAGATGTGCTTGGTACCGTCCAGAGAGATGTGCTTGGTACCATCCACAGAGAGATGTGCTTGGTACCATCCACAGAGAGATGTGCTTGGTACCATCCACAGAGAGATGTGCTTGGTACCATCCAGAGAGATGTTCCTGGTACCGTTCAGAGATATGTGTTTGGTACTATCCAGAGAGATGTGCTTGGTACCATCCAAAGAGATGTGATTGGTACCTCCCAGAGAGATGTGCTTGGTACCACCCAGAGAGATGTGCTTGGTACCTCCCAGAGAGATGTGCTTGGTACCATCCAGAGAGATGTGCTTGGTACCTCCCAGAGAGATGTGCTTGGTACCATCCAGAGAGATGTGCTTGGTACCATCCAGAGAGATGTGCTTGGTACCATCCAGAGAGATGTGCTTGGTACCATCCAGAGAGATGATGCATAAATCCATTGTTGATGAGTCAAGAAACCGGGCCCACGTGACTTAGATGCGTTCCGGCCCAAACTTCATCTTCTAGCACAGATAAGCTGATGTTTCCTTATATTATTATTAACTATTAACCTTATTATTATTTTTAAGTAAATCACATTTTTATTTTAACTAACTAATTGCTTTATTTTAGTTAGTTATTTTTAATTTCTGAATATAAACTCCTCAGGTGTGTGAGTAATTAATGTGTGGAGCTGAGAAATACAGTCCGTTGCTTTAAATCAAATACACTTACAATTAAATTAAATAAATAATTAACAAAACTGATATTTAATCAAATAAAATTCAATCAAATTAATATTGTTCCAACAAGCAAATCTTCCCCACAGCAAATGATGTTAGGCGAGCAATGTTAGTCACACTGCAGCTGCTCGGTCTAATACGGAATTGTTCCAGTGGGATTGTTTATGGTTTGTAAATGGAGGTGGCTGGAGTGCCGGGACAGCTGGGTGAGCACACTTAATGGTGCAGTGTATAAAACTGGGATTGTGTACCCCGGCCAAGTTACCTAAAACGTCTGACAGGATTCCATTCTTCAAACTGTCATTTGCTCCGGAGGTTTCCAGGTACAGCGATCTTGGTGGCTGTGTGAACACCGAGGCCTCCAAGTCTGACGGGAAAGGGTCATCTATCCCATCAGACTTAACCCTGAGTCATTGTGAGAACGTTTAAGAATGTTTTCTGACGTGGGTTTCTGTAAGTAGTTTTAATCACCTAACATGGGGCAATTGTGAGATGCAGAATAACTCAGAAGATATGTTAATCCAGCAAAGCACAGACATCCGGTTAAAAGATTAGTGTGCCATGATCATCAATGTCTTCAGTACTCTCATCAACCTTCTTCAGGTCAGCAATCTTCATACCAATTATCTCGTTGATGGTATTTGACTGAATAGAAGCTTCGAAGAACATACTATCTTCAGGTTGAGTAATGTAGATATCAGGCAAATATATTTTATTTGAATTATAATGAGTTTGACAGAGGAGGCTATTTCACACTTAGAAGAGTTCAAGATGAGTCCCAGTTTCGCTCCTTGTTCCTGAATTAATCTGATGGCCTACATAAGGGAGTCTGCGGAACCTGCTAGGAAACCATATTTCTAGAGCCAAATATTAAGCTCTTTGCACAGGATCTCGGGACTTCTTTAATAACTAAGCATAAAAAGAGAGAAGAAAGGTCACTCAATTGGACACCTTTAAATAAGTCAATATGTTGGCCGTCAAATAGTAGCTTTAGGTCCTAGCTGCAACATGAATGTACACATGTATCGGGCAAAGAGATATGAAGACGAACAGGATAGAGTTCTGCATCCCTTCCTACTGGGTTCAAAGCATTTTTGAAATCCTGGAAAATTAGGACTTTTTCGTCTGTCATTCTGGCAACAAATGCTTGAGTTGCAGGCGATGCCGCCTTATAGCACTGAAGAATGCCGAACACAGTCTGTTTTAGTTCCAACACTTCAGCCACTACCTGGCTAACTGTTCTTGCAACAGCCGTAGCGACGAGGCGCCATTGGTAATTTCTAATGGACAATTTGCTAAAGGACCCTGATGAACTATCTGAGCAGAACGCAAGTAAAAATAGCTCTGTCAGTGCCAAACGATAGCAGGCAACCGGTCCACAAACAAACAGGACAAAATATAAAATACCTCAAACCTTCAGAATGGCAAGCAACGAAGAGACAAGACGAAAACTTTGCCAAGAAAATTCATACTATCGCTGAGATGAAAGGAATAGGTGGGACACCAAAAGAGCAGCTGCCTGCAGACCATGCAGATGGTTACAGACTAAAGTAACAAGTCAAAATGCGAAGATTGGAGAACAATCTTGAACCTGCAAGGAACTCTCTTTGACTAATTTCTCGGAAGAGGAGCCGTGGCAAAATGTGCGAGTTTGGATGCCATGCCATCATAGGCGGAGTCTGTGGTTGAGCATGGCACCAGGAAGCCAGAATAAACTCTGTCAATAAACATCTCCAGTTTAAGCATCACCAGGAGCAACAGCTGAAACAAAGAGAAGAGATACAGAAAATCCCAATGGTTTCAGTCCTGCCAAAAAGCATTCACAGGGAGAGCCAAGCAATTGGGTAATAGCCAAGTAAGACGGTAGACGCAGATTCCACGCCAACGCGATGACGTGTACCACGTGGATCTCTAACGTCTGGCAGAGCCAACAAAAGAACACATCGTTGACGGTCACCTCCGTGAAAATGCGACGGAAACGAGTGACCATCCACGAGCATGTGACTTGTGACGAGAGTTAAGCACCGAGAATCCAGAAGAAGAGCTATTCACTGAATATAGTTCTACGGAGGATAAGACTGAATCGAACCCCGTGATTCTTGCAATGAACCACTAGGGAGTAGTGACAGTTGAGCAAGATGAAGGAGCCCGGAGGAAGATGAATGTGCTGCAGAGACTGATGCACACCCGCAAACTCATGCCCCATTCTGTGCACTCCACTAAAACAACCCTGCGAACAGCACTGGGAGGCCTGATAAGCACTTCTCACAACACAGAAACACGGGTGAGTGAGAGGGAGGAGGAACGTGCCACGGAACCATATCCATCGACGCTGGAAGAGAAATCTCGCCATTAAAGGACAAATGAAAGTGGACGGTGATAAGGTACTCTGCTCGCCTTCACCTAGACTACAACTACTGCCCTACATGGTGCTCGCCTCCACCTAGACAACAACTACTGCCCTACATGGTGCTCGCCTTCACCTAGACACCAACTACTGCCCTACATGGTGCTCGCCTTCACCTAGACTACAACTACTGCCCTACATGGTGCTCGCCTTCACCTAGACTACAACTACTGCCCTACATGGTGCTCGCCTTCACCTAGACAACAACTACTGCCCTACATGGTGCTCGCCTTCACCTAGACAACAACTACTGCCCTACATGGTGCTCGCCTTCACCTAGACAACAACTACTGCCCTACATGGTGCTCGCCTTCACCTAGACTACAACTACTGCCCTACATGGTGCTCGCCTTCACCTAGACAACAACTACTGCCCTACATGGTGCTCGCCTTCACCTAGACAACAACTACTGCCCTACATGGTGCTCGCCTTCACCTAGACTACAACTACTGCCCTACATGGTGCTCGCCTTCACCTAGACTACAACTACTGCCCTACATGTAGCTTCGTTTTGGTGTACTAGTAGAAATTTATTGTATAGGCTGCTGTCGAATGTCTTATATGAAATCCCCTTCGGAGTAGAGAAACACATAATTTTGTGAATATGATTAAAATATATTTACAATAAAACATAAAAGTAACTGATTCTTTTTATCAATGAACACCCACCCTCCACTTTTACTTTAGCTAAGGAGCAAGAGCCTATATACATTAAATCTTATCTCTTCATAACTTCGTAATATATAGAGAAGTCTGCATGAAATCAATGACAATTTCTCCTCAGATCACTCTATATACATTATCCTCAAATCGTGGTATTTTTTCTTCAAATAAATAAACATATCATCTTACCAGGTTTGTAAAATTTTACCAGTGGGATTTTTATTTAATTGTAATTATTTTTATTAATTATTTAAAGTATTATTATTTATTTGTTTTTTAAAGTAATTGTATTTTGTTTTACTATTTAATTATTTGTTTAGAGAGTGGACTATATAGATTAAATTTTATCCCACTGATAAACCTCCTTCACAAATTTGCAGGGTTTTATGAATACATCTACACAAGAATTAACTATTAGTTTTTTGGATTCATTATCTTAATTAAAGTGAATTCATGTTATTTAAATCTAATAATTATTATTGTTATTGGATTGCCTCGTTGGCCACCAGGGGGTTCAGACGTGCTCGCCTGACCTGCCAGTTGCTGCCTGGAGTTGCGAGGGGACGGGTGCTGTTTGGAGTGTCGGCACCATGGGGGCCTCCCTCCCGCTGTTGTGCGTGCCCAGTCTATAGGTCTCGAGTTTTCTGCACGAGCGGGATATCCTGAGGTGGGGTTGGTGCTGTGTGACATGCTGCGGGTATCTGTGGGGGATATTTATGGCGTTGAGCTGGTGACTGCCTGTAGGGTGATTGTTAAACTAATGACGGAGGAGGTGTATAGGGCGTTTTTACGGCGCTACGAGGGGCGGACCTTGCCCCTGCCCAATGGTACAGGCACTGTGACTGTCTCCGATTGCAGTGGTGCCGTCACATATGTGGTGCTATCTACATACATTGTATGTAGATAGCAGCTGCCTCGTATGGGCCAATAGGCCTTCCGCAGTTACCTCTATTCTTATGTTCTTATGTATCCCCCCATGTTTTCACCCTTATTGTCTTATCACCTGTCCCAGTGTGGGTATAAAATCAACCAAACCTGAAAGTTCTTTTCACTTGAGAATGAACCATGGAGGTTCGAAGGTTCGAAACGTTGTGCAAATTGTATAAATAAGTGTAATACATTCTATAGTAATTCACTTCTTTTCTTCACCTTGAAATTACGAAAATGAGTTTTGGAGAACTCCTATTTCAGCTAAGCCCTGATACTAAGAAAATAGTTAGAGGGATAGAAGCCCTAAATCAGAAAATAGTAAATACAGAATATACGGTCATATTCAATGAGACATGTTTGAAAGAAAACCTGCTGCCAGTATACACCAATATATATATATATATATATATATATATATATATATATATATATATATATATATATATATATATATATATATATATATATATATATATATATATATATATTGGTGCTCAAATGCTCAAATGCCAATATATATATATATATATATATATATATATATATATATATATATATATATATATATATATATATATATATATATATATATATATATATATATAAAGTTTGTGGGGGTATCACCTCTGGTGCCAATGTGGGGACCCATAGCCTCAGAGAAGAAAATAAAAAGTATTCAGAGGAGACCTTGTGGTTTCTCACAGAACACTAATTATATATATATATATATATATATATATATATATATATATATATATATATATATATATATATATATATATATATATATATATATTATATATATGTATTATATAGATATATATAAATATATATTATATATATAAGAAAAAAAATTATTTTCCACAGCTCATAAAACGGAGGAAAGGGTCCTGAAAGTTATTGTTGATAGGAACGTTATCCCTACAAACAAAAATCAGAAGATGAAATTGAAGATTTACTATAACACCAAAAAAACGGCCAGCCTACTCATGAAAAACTCTCCAGACACAAAGCAGAACGCCTTAAAGGAGACCAACGTCGTCTATGCCTTCAAATGGCCACTTGGGGACTGTAAGCCTCAAAGTACTCAGAATATAGGCAAGACAACAACATCTCTTTCCAAGCGATTAACAATGCATAAGCAACAGGGCTCCATTAAGGAATATATAATCTCTTCCTACAACCAGACCATTACCAGAGAAGTCTTAACAAACAACACAGAAATCTTCGATAGATACAGCGATAGCAGACGGCTTGATATCTGCGAGGCACTACACATCAAAAAATCATCACCAGCATTCAACAGCTAATTAATGCACAACTATATACTACCCACTTCAAGACTCCGTACCACTATAGAAGCATCAAGAGGAAGTATGGGCCAATAGGCCCTTTGCAGTTACTTCCATTCTTCTTTCTCATTTATCCAATTTATACCCATTGCACCGTGTTCTGTCTTGTGTTGGTTAAAAGTTTGTTCACCTCATAAAAAACTGTTGCAACGTATCAATTAACACAAATGCGAATATAGACTTCAATGTTAGAATTAAGTAAAACTCTGTTTAGTGTTTTCAGGTTACAGTTGTGTGCTGTAAACTAAAGTCTTTGAAAATGTAATAAGTTATTACGAAACGTGTTCAAGTGTCACGTCAGACTAGAAATAAAAATGAATTTTGGAGAATTGATTTTTCAATTACCATCGACATTAAAAAGAAACCTAAGAAATATTGAGAAAATTCGTGTTTAGAATTATTAATCTTACGTTTTCGATCACATTTAACAAAATATACATATATATATATATTAGTATATTTTGGTAGCAGTCTTTCCTGTAGCCAAACATTGTTAAATATGACCGAAAAAGTAAGATTAATAATTCTAACACAAATTTTCTCATTCTTTCGTACATTTCTTTTCACTGCTGGTGGTAATTCAAAAATCAATTCTCCAAAATTCATTTTTATTTCTAGTCTGACACGACACTTGAGCGCGTTTCGTAAAACTTATTACATTTTCAAAGACTTTAGTTTACACATACACAACTGAATAGAACTTACACATCTCCGATTTGTTTATATCTACATCAGAGTGAGGTGGATGGGGTGAGGTGGTATTAATAGGGTATTAAATTCATCAACACAAGACAGAACACGAAACAATGGGTATTGAATGGAAGTGATTGTAGAAAGCCTATTGGTCCATATTTCTTGATGCTTCAATATTGGAGCGGAGTCTTGAGGTGGGTAGACTATAGTTGTGCATTAATTGGCTGTTGATTGCTGGTGTTGACTTCTTAATGTGTAGAGCCTCGCAAACGTCAAGCCGTCTGCTATCGCTGTATCTATCGATGATTTCTGTGTTGTTTACTAGGATTTCTCTTGCGATGGTTTGGTTGTGGGAAGAGATTATATGTTCCTTAATGGAGCCCTGTTGCTTATGCATCGTTAAACGCCTAGAGAGAGAGATGTTGTTGTCTTGCATATATACTGGGTTTTTTGGAGCTAACAGTCCCCAAGAGGGCATTTGAAGGCATAGACGACGTTGGTCTCTTTTAAAGTGTTTTGCTTTGTTTCTGGAGAGTTTCTCATGAGTAGGCTCGCCGTTTTTCTGGTTTTATAGTAAATCGTCAGTTGTATCCTCTGATTTTTGTCTGTAGGGATAACGTTTCTATTAACAATATCTTTCAGGACCCTTTCCTCCGTTTTATGAGCTGTTGAAAAGAAGTTCCTGTAAAATAGTCTAATAGGGGGTATAGGTGTTGTGTTGGTTGTCTCTTCAGAGGTTGCATGGCGTTTCACTTTCCTTCTTACGATGTCTTCGACGAAACCATTGGAGAAGCCGTTGCTGACTAGGACCTGCCTTACCCTACAGAGTTCTTCGACGACTTGCTTCCATTCTGAGCTGTGGCTGAGAGCACGGTCGACATAAGCGTTAACAACACTCCTCTTGTACCTGTCTGGGCAGTCGCTGTTGGCATTTAGGCACATTCCTATGTTCGTTTCCTTAGTGTAGACTGCAGTGTGGAAACCTCCGCTCTTTTCCATGACTGTTACATCTAGAAAGGGCAGCTTCCCATCCTTTTCCATCTCGTAAGAGAAACGCAGCACGGAACTCTGCTCAAATGCCAACCTTCAGCTCCTGCAGATGTTTGACATCAGGTACCTGTGTAAAAATGACGTCAACATACCTGCAGTATATGGCCGGTTTCAAGTTCATTTCGACTAAGACTTTTTGCTCGATGGTACCCATGTAGAAGTTTGCAAACAGGACACCTAGGGGGGAACCCATGGCGACCCCATCTACTTGCTTATACATGTGCCCATCCGGGCTCAAGAAGGGTGCCTCTTTAGTACAAGCTTGGAGTAGTTTCCTCAGAATGTTTTCTGGTATGTCAAGAGGAGTGCAGGCCGGATCACGATACACTCTGTCGGCTATCATCCCGATTGTCTCGTCCACAGGTACGTTGATAAACAGGGATTCTACGTCCAACGAGGCTCTTATCCCTGTGGCCCGTGTGCCCCGCAGTAAGTCAACAAATTCCTTTGGAGACTTCAGGCTGAAGGCAGCGAGGGACATAAGGAGTCAGCAGGCCGTTGAGTCGCTTCGCCAGTCTGTACGTGGGTTTGAGTATCTGGCTAATGATTGGCCGAAGTGGGTTTCCAGGCTTGTGTGTCTTGACATTTCCATACGCATATCCAGGTTTATATTCCCCAATAACCTTTGGCAGGTGGAGTCCGGATTTCTTGGCATTCACAGTTTCGATCAGTTTGTTGACCTTTGCTTTCAATTCGGCTGTAGTGTTCTTCGTTACCCTTTGGAATTTAGTTTGGTCAGAGAGTATGAGGTTCATTTTCGCCAGATATTCGTCTTTTTTAAGAATGACGTATATTGGCGACTTGTCACCTCTCCTGAGAACTATCTCCTTGTTCTCACGAAGGTTCTTAGCTGCCACTGAGCTCGGGGGACAGTATGGTGCTTCTGTAGTTGCCTCCATTCTTTCCTCCTTCCGCAATAAGTTCTGCTTGTAAGGTATCTTTGGTAGTGACCTTCTTTTGTGTCTCGAGGTCGAATATGTCGTCCAACAGAATTTCCAACTCCACGTTCCGGGCCATCTCACTCGGTCTGGACATAACGTGACAGTTTATACCCAGATTTAGGAGAGTGACTTGTCCTCAGTGAGGTTAATTCCTGCAAGGTTCAGGAAGCCATCTCTCGGTAGTGGAATTGCCATAGGTCCTCCATATAACGTTGTTATTTTCTTGATAATCCTTGTTTCAGTGCTGAGGTGATGTCGGTCTGTGAGGATGTCGAGGTGTTGTTCAATGCGGGTACGGAGACTTTCGTCGATGTTACTATTTCTCCATTCGTTTGTAGCATGAAGTAGTTGCGCTTTGTTGTCTTTGATTTAAATTTCTGCCTTGTATTTCTGATCACGAATCAGATCTTGGCGATATTTTACCGTGATGGCTTGATTCCTTGCTGCTGGGTCGTGCGTTTTAATATTAGTATATTTTGGTAGCAGTCTTTCCTGTAGACATATATTATTAAATATGACCGAAAAAGTAAGATTAATAATTCTAACACAAATTTTCTCGATCTTTCGTACGTTTCTTTTCACTGTTGGTGGTAATTCAAAAATCAATTCTCCAAAATTAATTTTTTATTTCTAGTCTGACGCGACACTTGAGCGCGTTTCGTAAAACTTATTACATTTTCAAAGACTTTAGCTTACACATACACAACTGAATAGAACTTACACATCTTCGATTTGTTTATATCTACATTTGAGTGAGGTGGATGGGGTGAGGTGGTATTAATAGGGTATTAAATTCCTAAACACAAGACAGAACACGAAACAATGGGTATTGAATGGAAGTGATTTGTAGAAAGCCTATTGGTCCATATTTCTTGATGCTTCTATATTGGAGCGGAGTCTTGAGGTGGGTAGAATATAGTTGTGCATTAATTGGCTGTTGATTGCTGGTGTTGACTTCTTGATGTATAGAGCCTCGCAGACGTCAAGCCGCCTGCTATCGCTGTATCTATCGATGATTTCTGTGTTGTTTACTAGGATTTCTCTGGCGATGGTTTGGTTGTGGGAAGAGATTATATGTTCCTTAATGGAGCCCTGTTGCTTATGCATCGTTAAACGCCTAGAAAGAGATGTTGTTGTCTCGCCTATATACTGTTTTTTGGAGCTTACTGTCCCCAAGTGGGCATTTGAAGGCATAGACGACGTTGGTCTCTTTTAAAGCGTTCTGCTTTGTGTCTGGAGAGTTTCTCAAGAGTAGGCTGGCCGTTTTTCTGGTTTTATAGTAAATCGTCAGTTGTATCCTCTGATTTTTGTCTGTAGGGATAACGTTTCTATTAACAATATCTTTCAGGACCCTTTCCTCCGTTTTATGAGCTGTTGAAAAGAAGTTCCTGTAAAATAGTCTAATAGGGGGGTATAGGTGTTGTGTTGGTTGTCTCTTCAGAGGTTGCATGGCGTTTCACTTTCCTTCTTATGATGTCTTCTACGAAATCATTGGAGAAGCCGTTGTTGACTAGGACCTGCCTTACCCTACAGAGTTCTTCGTCAACTTGCTTCCATTCTGAGCTGTGGCTGAGAGCACGGTCGACATAAGCGTTAACAACACTCCTCTTGTACCTGTCTGGGCAGTCGCTGTTGGCATTTAGGCACATTCCTATGTTCGTTTCTTTAGTGTAGACTGCAGTGTGGAAACCTCCGCTCTTTTCCATGACTGTTACATCTAGAAAGGGCAGCTTCCCATCCTTTTCCATCTCGTAAGTGAAACGCAGCACGGAACTCTGCTCAAATGCCAACCTTCAACTCCTGCAGATGTCTGACATCAGGTACCTGTGTAAAAATGTCGTCAACATACCTGCAGTATATGGCCGGTTTCAAGTTCATTTCGACTAAGACTTTTTGCTCGTTGGTACCCATGTAGAAGATTGCAAACAGGACACCTAGAGGGGAACCCATGGCGACCCCATCTACTTGCTTATACATGTGCCCATCCGGGCTCAAGAAGGGTGCCTCTTTAGTACAAGCTTGGAGTAGTTTCCTCAGAATGTTTTCTGGTATGTCAAGAGGAGTGCAGGCCGGATCACGATACACTCTGTCGGTTATCATCCCGATTGTCTCGTCCACAGGTACGTTGGTAAACAGGGATTCTACGTCCAACGAGGCTCTTATCCCTGTGGCCCGTGTGCCCCGCAGTAAGTCAACAAATTCCTTTGGAGACTTCAGGCTGAAGGCGTGAGGGACACAAGGAGTCAGCAGGCCGTTGAGTCGCTTCGCCAGTCTGTACGTGGGTGTGGGTATCTGGCTAATGATTGGCCGAAGTGGGTTTCCAGGCTTGTGTGTCTTGACATTTCCATACGCATATCCAGGTTTATATTCCCCAATAACCTTTGGCAGGTGGAGTCCGGATTTCTTGGCATTCACAGTTTCGATCAGTTTGTTGACCTTTGCTTTCATTTCGGCTGTAGTGTCCTTCGTTACCCTTTGGAATTTAGTTTGGTCAGAGAGTATGAGGTTTATTTTCGCCAGATATTCGCCTTTTTTAAGAATGACGTATATTGGCGACTTGTCACCTCTCCTGACAACTATCTCCTTGTTCTCACGAAGGCTCTTAGCTGCCGCTTTGAGCTCGGGGGACAGTATGGTGCTTCTGTAGTTGCTTCGATTCTTTCCTCCTTCCACAATAAGTTCTGCTTGTAAGGTATCTTTGGTAGTGACCTTCTTTTGTGTCTCGAGGTCGAATATGTCGTCCAACAGAATTTCCAACTCCACTTTCCGGGCCATCTCACTCGGTCTGGACATAACGTGACAGTTTATACCCAGATTTAGGAGAGTGACTTGGTCCTCAGTGAGGTTAATTCCTGCAAAGTTCAGGAAGCCATCTCTCGGTCGTGGAATTGCCATAGGTCCTCCATATAACGTTGTTAGTTTCTTGATAATCCTTGTTTCAGTGCAGAGGTGATGTCGGTCTGTGAGGATGTCGAGGTGTTGTTCAATGCGGGTACGGAGACTTTCGTCGATGTTACTATTTCTCCATTCGTTTGTACAACCCGTTCTCGCAAATTCGTATAGTCAATATTGACTTATTAACTACGTGCATAGGTGACATACTAAACATAATAGATACCCTTAAAAAGCTTCATAGAAAACACCGACCTTACCTAACCTTGTTAGTATCTTAAGATAAGCATCTTATTGCTTTGTAATTACAACTATTACTTAACCTATACCTATAATAGGTTAAGTAACAATTGTAATTACGAAGCTATAAGATGCTTATCTTAAGATACTAACAAGGTTAGGTAAGGTCGGTGTTTTCTATTAAGCTTTTTAAGGGTATCTATTATGTTTAGTATATCACCTATGCACGTAGTTAATAAGTCAATATTGACTATACGAATTTGCGAGAACGGGTTGGTTTGTAGCATGAAGTAGTTGCGCTTTGTTGTCTTTGATTTAATTTTCTGCCTTGTATTTCTGATCACGAATCAGATCTTGGTGATATTTTATCGTGATGGCTTGATTCCTTGCTGCTGGGTCGTGCGTTTTAATATTAGTATATTTTGGTAGCAGTCTTTCCTGTAGACATATATTATTAAATATGACCGAAAAAGTAAGATTAATAATTCTAGCGCGAATTTTCTCGATCTTTCGTACGTTTCTTTTCACTGTAGGTGGTAATTCAAAAATCAATTCTCCATAATTCATTTTTATTTCTAGTCTGACGCGACACTTGAGCGCGTTTCGTAAAACTTATTACATTTTCAAAGACTTTAGCTTACACATACACAACTGAATAGAACTTACACATCTTCGATTTGTTTATATCTACATTTGAGTGAGGTGGATGGGGTGAGGTGGTATTAATAGGGTATTAAATTCCTAAACACAAGACAGAACACGAAACAATGGGTATTGAATGGAAGTGATTTTAGAAAGCCTATTGGTCCATATTTCTTGATGCTTCTATATTGGAGCGGAGTCTTGAGGTGGGTAGAATATAGTTGTGCATTAATTGGCTGTTGATTGCTAGTGTTGACATTCTTGATGTGTAGAGCCTCGCAGACGTCAAGCCGCCTGGTATCGCTGTATCTATCGATGATTTCTGTGTTGTTTACTAGGATTTCTTTGGCGATGGTTTGGTTGTGGGAAGAGATTATATGTTCCTTAATGGAGCCCTGTTGCTTATGCATCGTTAAAACGCCTAGAAAGAGATGTTGTTGTCTCGCCTATATACTGTTTTTTTGGGAGCTTACAGTCCCCAAGAGGGCATTTGAAGGCATAGACGACGTTTGGTCTCTTTAAAGCATTCTGCTTTGTGTCTGGAGAGATTCTCATGAGTAGGCTGGCCGTTTTTCTGGTTTTATAGTAAATCGTCAGTTGTATCCTCTGATTTTTGTCTGTAGGGATAACTCTTCTATTAACAATATCTTTCAGGACCCTTTCCTCCGTTTTATGAGCTGTTGAAAAGAAGTTCCTGTAAATAGTCTAATAGGGGGTATAGGTGTTGTGTTGGTTGTCTCTTCAGAGGTTGCATGGCGTTTCACTTTCCTTCTTATGATGTCTTCGACGAAACCATTTGGCAGGTGGAGTGCGGATTTCTTGGCATTCACAGTTTCGATCAGTTTTGTTGACCTTTGCTTTCAATTCGGCTGTAGTGTCCTTCGTTTACAGGAACTTCTTTTCAACAGCTCATAAAACGGAGGAAAGGGTCCTGAAAGATATTGTTAATAGAAACGTTATCCCTACAGACAAAAATCAGAGGATACAACTGACGATTTACTATAAAACCAGAAAAAAACGGCCAGCCTACTCATGAGAAACTCTCCAGTCACAAAGCAGAAGGCTTTAAAAGAGACCAACGTCGTCTATGCCTTCAAATGCCCTCTTGGGGACTGTTAGCTCCAAAAAACCCAGTATATAGGCAAGACAACAACATCTCTTTCTAGGCGTTTAACGATGCATAAGCAACAGGGCTCCATTAAGGAACATATAATCTCTTCCCACAACCAAACCATTGCCAGAGAAATCCTAGTAAACAACACAGAAATCATCGATAGATACAGCGATAGCAGGCGGCTTGACGTCTGCGAGGCTCTACACATCAAGAAGTCAACACCAGCAATCAACAGCCAATTAATGCACAACTATATTCTACCCACCTCAAGACTCCGCTCCAATATAGAAGCATCAAGAAATATGGACCAATAGGCTTTCTACAAATCACTTCCATTCAATACCCATTGTTTCGTGTTCTGTCTTGTGTTTAGGAATTTAATACCCTATTAATACCACCTCACCCCATCCACCTCACTCAAATGTAGATATAAACAAATCGAAGATGTGTAAGTTCTATTCAGTTGTGTATGTGTAAGCTAAAGTCTTTGAAAATGTAATAAGTTTTACGAAACGCGCTCAAGTGTCGCGTCAGACTAGAAATAAAAAATGAATTTTGGGGAATTGATTTTTGAATTACCACCAACAGTGAAAAGAAACGTACAAAAGATCGAGAAAATTCGTGCTAGAATTATTAATCTTACTTTTTCGGTCATATTTAATAATATATGTCTACAGGAAAAACTGCTACCAAAATATACTAATATATATATATATATATATATATATATATATATATATATATATATATATTATATATATATATATATATATATATATATATATATATATATATATATTTATATATATAACTGAAAACTCACACCCCAGAAGTGAGTCACTTCTGGGGTGTGAGTTTTCAGTTGCATATTGTCCTATTATTTTATATTATATATATATATATATATATATATATATATATATATATATATATATATATATATATATATATTAGTATATTTTGGTAGCAGTTTTTCCTGTAGACATATATTATTAATATGACCGAAAAAGTAAGATTAATAATTCTAGCACGAATTTTCTCGATCTTTTGTACGTTTCTTTTCACTGTTGGTGGTAATTCAAAAATCAATTCCCCAAATTCATTTTTATTTCTATCTGACGCGACACTTGAGCGCGTTTCGTAAAACTTATTACATTTTCAAAGACTTAGCTTACACATACACAACTGAATAGAACTTACACACTTCGATTTGTTTATATCTACATTTGAGTGAGGTGGATGGGGTGAGGTGGTATTAATAGGGTATTAAATTCCTAAACACAAGACAGAACACGAAACAATGGGTATTGAATGGAAGTGATTTGTAGAAAGCCTATTGGTCCATATTTCTTGATGCTTCTATATTGGAGCGGAGTCTTGAGGTGGGTAGAATATAGTTGTGCATTAATTGGCTGTTGATTGCTGGTGTTGACTTCTTGATGTGTAGAGCCTCGCAGACGTCAAGCCGCCTGCTATCGCTGTATCTATCGATGATTTCTGTGTTGTTTACTAGGATTTCTCTGGCAATGGTTTGGTTGTGGGAAGAGATTATATGTTCCTTAATGGAGCCCTGTTGCTTATGCATCGTTAAACGCCTAGAAAGAGATGTTGTTGTCTTGCCTATATACTGGGTTTTTTTGGAGCTAACAGTCCCCAAGAGGGCATTTGAAGGCATAGACGACGTTGTCTCTTTTAAAGCCTTCTGCTTTGTGACTGGAGAGTTTCTCATGAGTAGGCTGGCCGTTTTTCTGGTTTTATAGTAAATCGTCAGTTTGTATCCTCTGATTTTTGTCTGTAGGGATAACGTTTCTATTAACAATATCTTTCAGGACCCTTTCCTCCGTTTTATGAGCTGTTGAAAAGAAGTTCCTGTAAACGAAGGACACTACAGCCGAATTGAAAGCAAAGGTCAACAAACTGATCGAAACTGTGAATGCCAAGAAATCCGCACTCCACCTGCCAAATGGTTTCGTCGAAGACTCATAAGAAGGAAGTGAAACGCCATGCAACCTCTGAAGAGACAACCAACACAACACTATACCCCCTATTAGACTATTTTACAGGAACTTCTTTTCACAGCTCATAAAACGGAGGAAGGGTCCTGAAAGATATTGTTAATAGAAGAGTTATCCTACAGACAAAAATCAGAGGATACAACTGACGATTTACTATAAAACCAGAAAAACGGCCAGCCTACTCATGAGAATCTCTCCAGACACAAAGCAGAATGCTTTAAAAGAGACCAACGTCGTCTATGCCTTCAAATGCCCTCTTGGGGACTGTAAGCTCCCAAAAAACAGTATATAGGCGAGACAACACATCTCTTTCTAGGCGTTTTAACGATGCATAAGCAACAGGGCTCCATTAAGGAACATATAATCTCTTCCCACAACCAAACCTCGCCAAAGAAATCCTAGTAAACAACAGAAATCATCGATAGATACAGCGATACCAGGCGGCTTGACGTCTGCGAGGCTCTACACATCAAGAAGTCAACACTAGCAATCAACAGCCAATTAATGCACAACTATATTCTACCCACCTCAAGACTCCGCTCCAATATAGAAGCATCAAGAAATATGGACCAATAGGCTTCTAAAAATCACTTCCATTCAATACCCATTGTTTCGTGTTCTGTCTTGTGTTTAGGAATTTAATACCCTATTAATACCACCTCACCCCATCCACCTCACTCAAATGTAGATATAAACAAATCGAAGATGTGTAAGTTCTATTCAGTTGTGTAGTGTAAGCTAAAGTCTTTGAAAATGTAATAAGTTTTTACGAAACGCGCTCAAGTGTCGCGTCAGACTAGAAATAAAAATGAATTATGGAGAATTGATTTTGAATTACCACCTACAGTGAAAAAGAACGTACGAAAGATCGAGAAAATTCGCGCTAGAATTATTAATCTTACTTTTCGGTCATATTTAATAATATATGTCTACAGGAAAGACTGCTACCAAAATATACTAATATTAAAACGCACGACCCAGCAGCAAGGAATCAAGCCATCACGATAAAATATCACCAAGATCTGATTCGTGATCAGAAATACAAGGCAGAAAATTAAATCAAAGACAACAAAGCGCAACTACTTCATGCTACAAACCAACCCGTTCTCGCAAATTCGTATAGTCAATATTGACTTATTAACTACGTGCATAGGTGATATACTAAACATAATAGATACCCTTAAAAAGCTTAATAGAAAACACCGACCTTACCTAACCTTGTTAGTATCTTAAGATAAGCATCTTATAGCTTCGTAATTACAATTGTTACTTAACCTATTATAGGTATAGGTTAAGTAATAGTTGTAATTACAAAGCATAAGATGCTTATCTTAAGATACTAACAAGGTTAGGTAAGGTCGGTGTTTTCTATGAAGCTTTTTAAGGGTATCTATTATGTTTTAGTATGTCACCTATGCACGTAGTTAATAAGTCAATATTGACTATACGAATTTGCGAGAACGGGTTGTACAAACGAATGGAGAAATAGTAACATCGACGAAAGTCTCCGTACCCGCATTGAACAACACCTCGACATCCTCACAGACCGACATCACCTCTGCACTGAAACAAGGATTATCAAGAAACTAACAACGTTATATGGACCTATGGCAATTCCACGACCGAGAGATGGCTTCCTGAACTTTGCAGGAATTAACCTCACTGAGGACCAAGTCACTCTCCTAAATCTGGGTATAAACTGTCACGTTATGTCCAGACCGAGTGAGATGGCCGGAAGTGGAGTTGGAAATTCTGTTGGACGACATATTCGACCTCGAGACACAAAAGAAGGTCACTACCAAAGATACCTTACAAGCAGAACTTATTGTGGAAGGAGGAAAGAATCGAAGCAACTACAGAAGCACCATACTGTCCCCCGAGCTCAAAGCGGCAGCTAAGAGCCTTCGTGAGAACAAGGAGATAGTTGTCAGGAGAGGTGACAAGTCGCCAATATACGTCATTCTTAAAAAGGCGAATATCTGGCGAAAATAAACCTCATACTCTCTGACCAAACTAAATTCAAAGGGTAACGAAGGACACTACAGCCGAAATGAAAGCAAAGGTCAACAAACTGATCGAAACTGTGAATGCCAAGAAATCCGGACTCCACCTGCCAAAGGTTTATTGGGAATATAAACCTGGATATGCGTATGGAAATGTCAAGACACACAAGCCTGGAAACCCACTTCGGCCAATCATTAGCCAGATACCCACACCCACGTACAGACTGGCGAAGCGACTCAACGGCCTGCTGACTCCTTGTGTCCCTCACGCCTTCAGCCTGAAGTCTCCAAAGGAATTTGTTGACTTACTGCGGGGCACACGGGCCACAGGGATAAGAGCCTCGTTGGACGTAGAATCCCTGTTACCAACGTACCTGTGGACGAGACAATCGGGATGATAACCGACAGAGTGTATCGTGATCCGGCCTGCACTCCTCTTGACATACCAGAAAACATTCTGAGGAACCTACTCAAGCTTGTACTAAAGAGGCACCCTTCTTGAGCCCGGATGGGCACATGTATAAGCAAGTAGATGGGGTCGCCATGGGTTCCCCTCTAGGTGTCCTGTTTGCAATCTTCTACATGGGTACCAACGAGCAAAAGTCTTAGTCGAAATGAACTTGAAACCGGCCATATACTGCAGGTATGTTGACGACATTTTTACACAGGTACCTGATGTCAGACATCTGCGGAGTTGAAGGTTGGCATTTGAGCAGAGTTCCGTGCTGCGTTTCACTTACGAGATGGAAAAGGATGGGAAGCTGCCCTTTCTAGATGTAACAGTCATGGAAAAGAGCGGAGGTTTCCACACTGCAGTCTACACTAAAGAAACGAACATAGGAATGTGCCTAAATGCCAACAGCGACTGCCCAGACAGGTACAAGAGGAGTGTTGTTAACGCTTATGTCGACCGTGCTCTCAGCCACAGCTCAGAATGGAAGCAAGTTGACGAAGAACTCTGTAGGGTAAGGCAGGTCCTAGTCAACAACGGCTTCTCCAATGATTTCGTAGAAGACATCATAAGAAGGAAAGTGAAACGCCATGCAACCTCTGAAGAGACAACCAACACAACACCTATACCCCCCTATTAGACTATTTTACAGGAACTTCTTTTCAACAGCTCATAAAACGGAGGAAAGGTCCTGAAAGATATTGTTAATAGAAACGTTATCCTACAGACAAAAATCAGAGGATACAACTGACGATTTACTATAAAACCAGAAAAACGGCCAGCCTACTCTTGAGAAACTCTCCAGACACAAAGCAGAACGCTTTAAAAGAGACCAACGTCGTCTATGCCTTCAAATGCCCACTTGGGGACAGTAAGCTCCAAAAAACAGTATATAGGCGAGACAACAACATCTCTTTCTAGGCGTTTAACGATGCATAAGCAACAGGGCTCCATTAAGGAACATATAATCTCTTCCCACAACCAAACCATCGCCAGAGAAATCCTAGTAAACAACACAGAAATCATCGATAGATACAGCGATAGCAGGCGGCTTGACGTCTGCGAGGCTCTATACATCAAGAAGTCAACACCAGCAATCAACAGCCAATTAATGCACAACTATATTCTACCCACCTCAAGACTCCGCTCCAATATAGAAGCATCAAGAAATATGGACCAATAGGCTTTCTACAAATCACTTCCATTCAATACCCATTGTTTCGTGTTCTGTCTTGTGTTTAGGAATTTAATACCCTATTAATACCACCTCACCCATCCACCTCACTCAAATGTAGATATAAACAAATCGAAGATGTGTAAGTTCTATTCAGTTGTGTATGTGTAAGCTAAAGTCTTTGAAAATGTAATAAGTTTTACGAAACGCGCTCAAGTGTCGCGTCAGACTAGAAATAAAAAATTAATTTGGAGAATTGATTTTTGAATTACCACCAACAGTGAAAAGAAACGTACGAAAGATCGAGAAAATTTGTGTTAGAATTATTAATCTTACTTTTTCGGTCATATTTAATATATATGTCTACAGGAAAGACTGCTACCAAAATATACTAATATTAAAACGCACGACCCAGCAGCAAGGAATCAAGCCATCACGGTAAAATATCGCCAAGATCTGATTCGTGATCAGAAATACAAGGCAGAAATTTAAATCAAAGACAACAAAGCGCAACTACTTCATGCTACAAACGAATGGAGAAATAGTAACATCGACGAAAGTCTCCGTACCCGCATTGAACAACACCTCGACATCCTCACAGACCGACATCACCTCAGCACTGAAACAAGGATTATCAAGAAAATAACAACGTTATATGGAGGACCTATGGCAATTCCACTACCGAGAGATGGCTTCCTGAACCTTGCAGGAATTAACCTCACTGAGGACAAGTCACTCTCCTAAATCTGGGTATAAACTGTCACGTTATGTCCAGACCGAGTGAGATGGCCCGGAACGTGGAGTTGGAAATTCTGTTGGACGACATATTCGACCTCGAGACACAAAAGAAGGTCACTACCAAAGATACCTTACAAGCAGAACTTATTGCGGAAGGAGGAAAGAATGGAGGCAACTACAGAAGCACCATACTGTCCCCCGAGCTCAGTGGCAGCTAAGAACCTTCGTGAGAACAAGGAGATAGTTCTCAGGAGAGGTGACAAGTCGCCAATATACGTCATTCTTAAAAAAGACGAATATCTGGCGAAAATGAACCTCATACTCTCTGACCAAACTAAATTCCAAAGGGTAACGAAGAACACTACAGCCGAATTGAAAGCAAAGGTCAACAAACTGATCGAAACTGTGAATGCCAAGAAATCCGGACTCCACCTGCCAAAGGTTATTGGGGAATATAAACCTGGATATGCGTATGGAAATGTCAAGACACACAAGCCTGGAAACCCACTTCGGCCAATCATTAGCCAGATACTCAAACCCACGTACAGACTGGCGAAGCGACTCAACGGCCTGCTGACTCCTTATGTCCCTCGCGCCTTCAGCCTGAAGTCTCCAAAGGAATTTGTTGACTTACTGCGGGGCACACGGGCCACAGGGATAAGAGCCTCGTTGGACGTAGAATCCCTGTTTATCAACGTACCTGTGGACGAGACAATCGGGATGATAGCCGACAGAGTGTATCGTGATCCGGCCTGCACTCCTCTTGACATACCAGAAAACATTCTGAGGAAACTACTCCAAGCTTGTACTAAAGAGGCACCCTTCTTGAGCCCGGATGGGCACATGTATAAGCAAGTAGATGGGGTCGCCATGGGTTCCCCCTAGGTGTCCTGTTTGCAAACTTCTACATGGGTACCATCGAGCAAAAAGTCTTAGTCGAAATGAACTTGAAACCGGCCATATACTGCAGGTATGTTGACGTCATTTTACACAGGTACCTGATGTCAAACATCTGCCGGAGCTGAAGGTTGGCATTTGAGCAGAGTTCCGTGCTGCGTTTCTCTTACGAGATGGAAAAGGATGGGAAGCTGCCCTTTCTAGATGTAACAGTCATGGAAAAGAGCGGAGGTTTCCACACTGCAGTCTACACTAAGGAAACGAACATAGGAATGTGCCTAAATGCCAACAGCGACTGCCCAGACAGGTACAAGAGGAGTGTTGTTAACGCTTATGTCGACCGTGCTCTCAGCCACAGCTCAGAATGGAAGCAAGTCGTCGAAGAACTCTGTAGGGTAAGGCAGGTCCTAGTCAGCAACGGCTTCTCCAATGGTTTCGTCGAAGACATCGTAAGAAGGAAAGTGAAACGCCATGCAACCTCTGAAGAGACAACCAACACAACACCTATACCCCCTATTAGACTATTTTACAGGAACTTCTTTTCAACAGCTCATAAAACGGAGGAAAGGGTCCTGAAAGATATTGTTAATAGAAACGTTATCCCTACAGACAAAAATCAGAGGATACAACTGACGATTTACTATAAAACCAGAAAAACGGCGAGCCTACTCATGAGAAACTCTCCAGAAACAAAGCAAAACACTTTAAAAGAGACCAACGTCGTCTATGCCTTCAAATGCCCTCTTGGGACTGTTAGCTCCAAAAACCCAGTATATATGCAAGACAACAACATCTCTCTCTCTAGGCGTTTAACGATGCATAAGCAACAGGGCTCCATTAAGGAACATATAATCTCTTCCCACAACCAAACCATCGCAAGAGAAATCCTAGTAAACAACACAGAAATCATCGATAGATACAGCGATAGCAGACGGCTTGACGTTTGCGAGGCTCTACACATTAAGAAGTCAACACCAGCAATCAACAGCCAATTAATGCACAACTATAGTCTACCCACCTCAAGACTCCGCTCCAATATTGAAGCATCAAGAAATATGGACCAATAGGCTTTCTACAATCACTTCCATTCAATACCCATTGTTTCGTGTTCTGTCTTGTGTTGATGAATTTAATACCCTATTAATACCACCTCACCCCATCCACCTCACTCTGATGTAGATATAAACAAATCGGAGATGTGTAAGTTCTATTCAGTTGTATGTGTAAACTAAAGTCTTTGAAAATGTAATAAGTTTTACGAAACGCGCTCAAGTGTCGTCAGACTAGAAATAAAAATGAATTTTGGAGAATTGATTTTGAATTACCACCAGCAGTGAAAAGAAATGTACGAAAGAATGAGAAAATTTGTGTTAGAATTATTAATCTTACTTTTTCGGTCATATTTAACAATGTTTGGCTACAGGAAAGACTGCTACCAAATATACTAATATATATATATGTATATTTTGTTAAATGTGATCGAAAACGTAAGATTAATAATTCTAAACACGAATTTTCTCAATATTTCTTAGGTTTCTTTTTAATGTCGATGGTAATTGAAAAATCAATTCTCCAAAATTCATTTTTATTTCTAGTCTGACGTGACACTTGAACACGTTCGTAATAACTTATTCATTTTCAAAGACTTTAGTTTACAGCACACAACTGTAACCTGAAAACACTAAACAGAGTTTTACTTAATTCTAACATTGAAGTCTATATTCGCATTTGTGTTAATTGATACGTTGCAACAGTTTTTATGAGGTGAACAAACTTTTAACCAACACAAGACAGAACACGGTGCAATGGGTATAAATTGGATAAATGAGAAAGAAGAATGGAAGTAACTGCAAAGGGCCTATTGGCCCATACTTCCTCTTGATGCTTCTATAGTGGTACGGAGTCTTGAAGTGGGTAGTATATAGTTGTGCATTAATTAGCTGTTGAATGCTGGTGATGATTTTTTGATGTGTAGTGCCTCGCAGATATCAAGCCGTCTGCTATCGCTGTATCTATCGAAGATTTCTGTGTTGTTTGTTAAGACTTCTCTGGTAATGGTCTGGTTGTAGGAAGAGATTATATATTCCTTAATGGAGCCCTGTTGCTTATGCATTGTTAATCGCTTGGAAAGAGATGTTGTTGTCTTGCCTATATTCTGAGTACTTTGAGGCTTACAGTCCCCAAGTGGCCATTTGAAGGCATAGACGACGTTGGTCTCCTTTAAGGCGTTCTGCTTTGTGTCTGGAGAGTTTTTCATGAGTAGGCTGGCCGTTTTTTTGGTGTTATAGTAAATCTTCAATTTCATCTTCTGATTTTTGTTTGTAGGGATAACGTTCCTATCAACAATAACTTTCAGGACCCTTTCCTCCGTTTATGAGCTGTGGAAAATAATTTTTTTTCTTATATATATAATATATATTTATATATATCTATATAATACATATATAATATATTATATATATAATATATATATATATATTATATATATATATATATATATATATATATATATAATATATATATAATTAGTGTTCTGTGAGAAACCACAAGGTCTCCTCTGAATACTTTTTATTTTCTTCTCTGAGGCTATGGGTCCCCACATTGGCACAGAGGTGATACCCCCAAAACTTTATATATATATATATATTATATATATAATATTATAATATATATATATATTATATATAATATATATATATATATATATATATATATATATATATATTGGCATTTGAGCATTTGAGCACCAATATATATATATATATATATATATATATATATATATATATATATATATATATATATATATATATATATATATATATATATTATATATATATATATATATATATATTGGTGTATACTGGCAGCAGGTTTTCTTTCAAACATGTCTCATTGAATATGACCGTATATTCTGTATTTAC
>NC_091176.1:37607229-37639729 GCF_040958095.1 Procambarus clarkii
AAGACCTTACGTAAAGAGAGAAGGTTAAGGGAAGGTAACAACTCTGTCAAGACGACCAATGTCACCCGCACAATAGGGTGGCACCACGACCCACCTAGCTCCCCATAATAAATATGCCAGGCTGGCATTTCCATCTCAAGTTACCAGTGACCAGAGGTACGCCTGGTTGAGACGTGACCTTCCTAGCCATTTTCCTGACCCCATAGACCTCATAATCCCTAGACACGCCTCGCCCTACATCTATGTAGCCAGGTCCGATGAAGTCACCATCTCGGCCCTACTCCAAGGTCAATGGGTGGCATCACATTCAGTAAAGCAGACTCTCCTGAGAGGTCCAGGAGGTACAGAGAGTACCTTGTCACATCCTACCCTCATGACCTTGACATCTCCCATGCGAAAGAATTACCAGATGTGTACAGTGCAAGACGATCAAGTCTGGGAAAATGAGGCGCCGCCTCCCAATCATCACAGGTTCCGAGGCCCCTACCGGCCAGCCTATCCCTAACACCCTGGGTGTCCTCAGCTGTCATGTGTTTTTAACTGTCAACACTTTGGTCACGTAGCCAAGCGCTTCAATCTTCAGGCACCTGTGTCTTCTGTGCAGATAATTATCTCACTAAAGAATGCCCAATAAAGACCACGCCCTTGGGACTGATGAGACCTCATCCTCAGCCACCCAAGCACAGATGTTCCAGGTGCTTGCGGGAGGGTGTGACGGCCTGGCACAAGGACTGTGTCAAGCGGCCTCCCCACAGACAGCAGTGGGGCAACCCTCCACCACCCCAGTCAACCCCCAACCCGGGGTGGGCCCCACCACTTCACCTACCCGCCCCCCACCCAGATGACCCCACCACCGTTCCTGACGCCAACAGCCTGACAAGCTTCCTGGCCTACCTGGGAAGCCTGACGCCAGCCTGCAGAGGGAGGTATTAGAACTTCCATCTCGCATGAGTAAAATAGAAATTACCGTCAATAAGATTCAAGAAACACTCACGAAGATTGAAAATGGTCTCAACAGCATTTATGCTAAGATCAACATGGATGACCTGATACAGTGTTCAACGATCATCTCGCCAGCCCGAGGAGTGAAGTGAACGTCCGAGTCTCTAGTGAAAGGCCTTCCAGTGATGTAAGTGTTGACACGTCTCAAGCAAGTATTGACCCCCCCTCCCTCCCTCCAGTGCTGTAAGTGTTGACACGTCTCAAGCAAGTATTGACCCCCCTCCCTCCCTCCAGTGCTGTAAGTGTTGACACGTCTCAAGCAAGTATTGACCCCCCTCCCTCCCTCCAGTGCTGTAAGTGTTGACACGTCTCAAGCAAGTATTGACCCCCCTCCAGTGCTGTAAGTGTTGACACGTCTCAAGCAAGTATTGACCCCCTCCAGTGCTGTAAGTGTTGACACGTCTCAAGCAAGTATTGACCCCCTCCAGTGCTGTAAGTGTTGACACGTCTCAAGCAAGTATTGACCCCCCTCCCTCCCTCCAGTGCTGTAAGTGTTGACACGTCTCAAGCAAGTATTGACCCCCTCCCTCCCTCCAGTGCTGTAAGTGTTGACACGTCTCAAGCAAGTATTGAACCCCCCTCCAGTGCTGTAAGTGTTGACACGTCTCAAGCAAGTATTGACCCCCCCTCCCTCCCTCCAGTGCTGTAAGTGTTGACACGTCTCAAGCAAGTATTGACCCCCCTCCCTCCCTCCAGTGCTGTAAGTGTTGACACGTCTCAAGCAAGTATTGACCCCCCCTCCCTCCCTCCAGTGCTGTAAGTGTTGACACGTCTCAAGCAAGAATTGACCCCCCTCCCTCCCTCCAGTGCTGTAAGTGTTGACACGTCTCAAGCAAGAATTGAACCCCCCTCCAGTGCTGTAAGTGTTGACACGTCTCAAGCAAGAATTGAACCCCCCTCCAGTGCTGTAAGTGTTGACACGTCTCAAGCAAGTCTTGACGCCTCCTCCAGTGCTGTAAGTGCCGCTGTGGCGAGTGAAACATATGAAAACCCGTGTGTCTTAGCTGTAATTAACAAATGCGCTCAAGAACTCATTTCAAACAATACCGCTTGCGTCTCTATGAATCTTGATGAACATGAAATGATTATAGATGTTAGGAGAAGTACAGGCACCCAGCTGACCTTGAAACAGATGAGAGAACTCTTTGACATTGATGACTGTGAACAATTGTCATTTGTAAGCAATGGTCTACATCTTGTGAATCTTGTAAACACTTCTCTTCGTCAGGTTATAAACACCACTACCCACGACCAATTCACTCTTAAATTTCTCACGTGGAATGTGAGAAGCGTGCGAAGGAGGCTGTTTGATCTACTGATGTACGCTGGTGACAACAACATTGATGTACTGTGCCTGCAGGAACCATACACTGCAAACACAAAAAATAAAACGCCACCCAAACTCCCAGGTTATGTAGCTTTCTCAAATGTTGGTTCACATGATCTCGGTATCTTGACGTATGTTAAAACTAACCTAGTGTGTAAACATGTTAAAAACCACAAAAGTGGCGACTCATATTATCAGCAGTTTCAGATTGCTACAGCGACCGGGTTTATTAACTTGGTTAATGTATATGTAAGGTGTGATCAAATGGTGGAAGCCTCTCTCCCAAAAATTACCAGCAGCTCTCAAACCATTGTAATGGGTGATTTTAATGCTAGACACACTAGCCTGGGTGACACCAAAACAAACAGAAATGGCAGAGTCTTTGTAAAATACTTAAGAGATAATAACGTCCGTGTTCAACTTTGACTCCTCTAACGTCACACACCTCAGGGGTGGCAGGCTTGATTATGTCATTGGTCACGGTCTCATTGACAATGCTGTCGGAGAATCAATTGTTCATGAATTAGTTAGTGATCATTTTGCCATATTCAGTTCATACACTATCAATAATGTCAAACCCCTAAGCTTTGAAAAAGAAATAATTAATATCCCTGAAAATTTACACATGCTCTTCAAATTCCTCATTTCCGAATGGTATAACACTTACTGCTTTACTACCGTCAACGCATTATATGAGGACCTGGTCACTGAAGTAACCACTTTTTATGACAATGTTGTAAAATCCACAAGACCCAAACCAGTGAAGAAGGGACAGAGGTGGTTCACTGACTCACGCCTTAAGTCCCTGCATGACAGAGTTCTATTCCTAGCTGAGCAGTATAAAACACATAAAACAGCTGACACCCTCAACATATTTCTTAAAGCCAGCCGAGAGTTTAGAGAGCTAAAGGAACAGGTGTATAACCAGCACTGGGAACAGTTTCTGCAAGGCATCAATCATGCAACATCCTCATCCCAAATGTGGAATAAAATTAAAAATATTTCTCGTCCTAGCAGTCAACTTGATCACTATTCACCTGTAGACTATGCCGACATGCTGCTTCAGCAATATGCAAGCACTGCTAGTATAAGCAGCCTGCCCCTAGATGTGCAAAACTATCTGGCTAGTACCAAAATAAATCGTAACTTCAATGTTGAAATTGCCTGTAGTGAAATAGGGCCTGATGGCATAACCCACTTTGAAATTAAAAATGCACTCAAGAAAGCTAAGGCTACCTCTCCTGGAGAGGATGGCATCACATACAACACCATGAGAGTACTTGCTGAGCTGCCAAATAGCCCTTTGCTAGAATTATTTAATCAAAGTCTAAGGCAGGGTGTCTTACCTGACCGCTGGACACAGGGACTCATAATACCCAGACCCAAGCCTAATTCACAAAAATGTAGACCCATTTCTCTGACGTCGTGCATGTGTAAAGTTCTTGAGAGAATTATTCTCGACAGACTAATGTTTCAAATCAAGCCCCACCTTGCCCCTAACCTGTATGGTTTCCTTCCTGGAAGAAGCACACAAACTTGCTTTGCTGAGTATTTTATCAGAGGGGACCAAACTCTCAGGCGGCATTTATTGATCTCCAAACTGCTTTTGATACAGCAAACAGAGAAATAATCCTAGAACAGCTAGCCTCTTTTGGAGTTAAGGGAAGACTTGACATGGCTCAGGGGTTACCTGAGTAACAGAACCGCCTCAGTCCTTTTCAAGGGGGTCAAAAGTAAATTTGAGCACCCTTTGAGTTGGGTACTCCCCAGGGTGGAGTGCTAAGTCTTACACTGTTCAATGTTCTGATGCATAAATTAACAATTGATATTCCCACACTACCTGACGAAGCCGTCATTTGTTATGCCAATGATATATGCATTGTTGCAAATTCCCAAAATAGACTGCAAGCTCTACTTGATTCCTTTTGCTGCTAAAAGCATTGAATGTGGTCTTGTTATCTCTATAACTAAATCCAGAGTTCTCCATCCCCAAGAGAAAACTCATGTCCCTATAACTTTCAAGGTCAACAACCTGAACATTGAAACGTGTAGGCAGCACAAATACCTTGGAGTTGGTATTAACAGTGACATTGTAAATGATCTACACCGTAGGTTAAAAGAAAGACTAAAACCATTGAGAACACTTACTGGTAAGAATATTGGTATCAATACTATATGCTAAACTATTCTATATGATGTTCGTTAGATCTCTCGTTGATTATAATGCTCTGCACTAATTAATTTCCCCTCCTCTGTGTTGGACAAACTTGAAGTAGTACAGAATGAGGCCATGAGGATAATTCTTGGTGCTCCAAGATGCACAAGAATCATCAGCATGCGGGAAGAACTGAAGCTTCCAGCCATACTAGAGAGAATAATGCAAGTCAACACACCTTTTGCCTTAAAGTAATGAGAGACCCTACATCTCCTGCATTGCTCAGAGACAAATTATTTAGTGCTGTTAACACCCTTTTGACTGGTGCCGACATACCAACTCACTCCTTTTATGATAATTGGCTGAGCAACAATGTCTACAATCTCATTAAACTTAACATTCCTTTTAAGTGCAATCTACCTGTCTCTGATATTCCTCTTTATCTGTACCCACCATTCAAGTATCATACACACCTGTCACCAAGAAAGATAATGAGAATCTTGCTCTTCTCAAAGCTGTCACTCTTGAAACAATTGCCTCCTCCATCGAGAGTTTAAGATCTCACGGCACTGTGTCTACACCGACGGCTCAGTCCAATCCTCTACTGGACGGACTGCAGCGGTGTAGGTTTTATAAAAAATATTTGCACAAAGAGTGTCAGGTTAAACAACTGGCTGACCTCCACACAAGCAGAACTAGCAGCATTACACTTAGCTACCAGTACATTAAAAAACATTGGAGGAGGAATAATATTCTGTGATTCAAAGTCTGCTCTTCAAGCAATCGAAAACTTCTCTTGGAAGATCGACAGCAAGAACCTCATACTCCCAATTATAAATGACCTAATTGATGCACAGAGTAAAGGGTCTCGAATCTCCTTTGTATGGATACCTTCACACATAAATATAACCCATCATAATGAGACAGACATTGCAGCCAAATTAGCGTGTAACAAGTTTGAAGTTGAATTAGATCTAGGTATCCCCATCTCTGCTGTCAAAACTGTATTGGTCCAACATTCAGATCTGATAGGAAAGAACATACTGACTCCCAACGACCTGAAAGTACTAGTATAAAAAGCTATGATTTGTTCAGATCTGAAACCTACATCTATGGGCAGCACAAAACGTCCACTAGACTGTGCGACACAGTGGTTGCAGGATCAGGTTGGGTTACCGTTACCTGTGGCAGGTGGCCGGTGACGGATCTCCCAATCCTGAGCACTCCAGTTGCAAACTCTGTGAGCAGGAACTACGGCACGATCTCCCACACTACATCACTGAATGCCCAGTTATTAGACCTTTCAGACAGTGGCATGAGGTACCTGGAGCTTTGCAATTACTTTATTCACTCTCGTATTCTTGAAGATATCCTTACAGTGTACCCAAAATTTGCAGTGCAGGCTACTAAACACATGGCCCTGTATGACTAACCATCCTGCGAGATGGGGACTTGTATTACCACTGCTACCTTATTAATCATGTGTTGATGATATCCTCAAAATTCATCAGGAGTCTGCCAGTGCAGACTGCTTATCACATGCCTCTGTATGACTAACCATCCTGTGTGATGGGGATTTTTTTAGCATCACCTAGTTAGCTTTTTTTTTGACACACTGTACTCCACTTCATATAGTCTAGCATAGCTGCACTAATGCAGATGTACCTCATATATTAATAATAATAAAAAAAAGTTAAATAATAGTATGTAGGAGGATATGTTGAGGAGGCCTAGAGAGGGGGGCCTCCCTACCCCGACTGGGTAGGAGACCGAGCTTTAAAGATGGGAGGTTAGGGGTAGGGCACGGAAGGAGGAGAGGGGAAGGGAGGGGAGCAGGCGGAAGCTATGACTGATAGCGCGGGTCTCTGTTTTATTATAGTAATTCTTTGTCTCTGGTGTGGGTCTCCGCGGTGATTATTATCATGACAGACTCGAGGGTTTCATGGTAGAGGTGACAGCACCCCCCCTCCCCTACCCTGCTTCCAGAGCGCTAAGGATATGCGGTTTATACCCCCACATAGGTCTTAGGAGTGACACCACATGACCACATGGGGTCACCTCTTCGATGGTTGAGGCATAACTGTTGTGAATGTCATCATCAACCTCTACCATAGTCAGTCCTGCCAATCCCTCCCCCTCCAACCACATAGCAGGGTATATCACATACCACCCCACCACACATAGGTATGAGGTCTTCAATGTCGCGTGCCCCTGGGCGGGTAGCGAGCCTTTGGAGGCAGCTCGCCTCTGTAAAGTTTGACACATAACTGTGGCTAAATGAGGCAATACCGCCAACCATACCCGCTCCCGACCGCTCCCTCCCCTCACACTTAGCAGTCACTTGACACCCACAAGTTAACAGATTACACGTATTTCTCGCCATACAGAATAATAAATAATAAATAAATAAATAGTTAAGAGAAGTAAACCCGTTTATATATAATTTGTATTCTTTTATTATTATTAAACACTTATTAAGTAGCACCGCATGTCTCTGTATTCGTATCAGATAATGACTATAGCCTGAGGTATAGAACTTTTAATTTCGCTTTTGACTCTGAGTAACGAGCCTCAAAGTATACCAGTCTTCAATTTTCTTCTATCAATTCAAATCAAATCTATGCCAGTAAAAGCAGTCACTCAGGAAAAGTCAGTAGACATTTTTACTGAATGTAGGAAAGACAACTTCTGGAGGCAGCAGCACTAGAGACTTGCAGGTATGTGTTTCCACTACTGAATTAAATATATGTAATTTTTAAATCTAATCCCGGGAGCTTCACCATTACACACATCTAGGTGGTTCCCAAGTCCTCCATAAACGAGGCAAAAAAAAATAGTAAACACATTATATATATATCGCTGTATTCATATGGGGGCAAGTGTCAGCCTGTGGTCTTGTATGTCTTTCAGCAGTCAATAAGTAGTTAAAGGCGTAAACCCTTTATATATAATTTGGCCAGGGAGTGAGCCTTCAGGGGGTAGCTCACCTCTTGGGAGTTTGACACAAAACTGAACTAAATGACTCCATACCACACACGATACCTAGCAGGTCCCCCACCCCCTCCCTCCCTACACCTAGCACACAAGTCTGTTTAATTTCCCCTCCAAGGTTGAAGGGGGGGGGGGTTACACACGGGTCTCTATATTCACAACAAATAATGACTATAGCCTGAGATATAGATCTTTTAATTTCGCTTGGACTCTGAGTAACGAGCCTCATCGCATACTAGTCTTCAACTTTCTTCTATCTAATCAAATTACTGGCTGCCTTTAAATAGCATTTAGCATCAGTCAGTAAAGCAGTCACTCAGGTAAAGGCCAGTAGGCATTTTTACTGAATGTGGGAAACACTACTTCAGGAGTCAGTAGCACTGGGAGACTTGCGGGTAGTTTTTTTTTATTTTTATTTTTACATGCAAAGTATGCAATTTAAATACAATAACAACGGGAAAACACACAGAAAACATAACAAAACAAAACAATAGACCACCGGCCAGAAGGGCCACAGCTCGGTACAACAAAATACAAACACGAAAAATGCAGTGAAAAACACAGACATCAAGACACAAAATAGAAAAATTGTCAAACAAGCAAGCACAGTAACATCTCAAAACAAAACATCATAAAACAAAACAAACATGAGATGCATAACAGAAAACTTAACAGGACAAGCACAATACACCAAAAAAATAATAAACAAGTACAACATGTAAAGTAATAATTAAAACACCAGTGTAAACGTACAGCACAGAAACAAGACATGAATAAAAACACCCACACCAAACCAACCGCCCGCAACAAACCAATAATAAACAAGCAACCCATGCAAATCAGAAAATAAACATAGGTACATACACAACAACAAACACGCATCGGCCTGAAGGACCGAGAACAAAACACAACATAAAGGACATCATGAAACAAAACAAGAAAATCGCACAGCACACAACAAGCTAAGAATAAAAACACATGCGAGCAATGCAGAAGGATAACATACATGTCAAAGTAAAATCAGCTTACTTATGTGCCCGGGAATGGGGATACCGCACATTAAACGCCTCCCAAATCAGCCACCTCCCCCAAGAGTCTTGACCCACCACCGGGGGCGCCATGTGAAGCGGAACCCGGCAACAAACACTCGCAGACAGGGAACCCATATGGTGTCCCTCCGGACGTGAGTAACCGCCACCCTATCCCATACACCTGGAACCCGCTCATCAGAAAAGTCCTCCGGCTTCTCAGACAGCAGGAACTCGGCAACCCAGGCCTCCAGGTCCTCCACAGTAGGGGGCCAGACAGAGGGCACTACCACAGGGGCACCAGCGGCCACGGGCACACCACCAGACGACTGCAGGGAATCATGGCGGCCAACCATCAAAAAGGGAACCATCCTTTCTCAAAGTCACCACCAGCCACGCCCAGCACCAGCATCCTCACCACCCCCGGCACCGGAAGCCACCACACCCCACTGTGGAAAGCCCCCGCGGGGAAGGAACAGGAGGCACACCCGAGACACAGGCACCAGCCCCAGCAGGCACATGTACCTCCGCCACCACCAACCGTGGAGACAACGACTCATCTGGAGCTACGCCGTCAACACCTGAAGACCCACAGTCACTGAAGTCCCCAACATCAGCCCAGGCAGTAGATGAACGCCTGGAACGTTTGGGCTCCGGCCGGATATCGTCAGAGCCGGAAGCAGATCCAGAAGCACGGGCACCACTAGCCGGACGAACCGACGCCCGACGCAGAACGGCAGCAGCCTCTACCACAGGAGGAACTGGACCACACACAGCAGGAGGCTCCGCAGCCACCCCAGCACCCAGCACAGCAGGGACCCGAGGCGCGGACGCAGGGCCAGGATCCGCATCCGAAGACGAGGAAGCAGACGGCGATGCTCCACAGGGAGTACCAGGAAGGTCCACGGGATCGGCAGGGCCAGAGACATGGTCAGGAGGAACATCCGACGGCACCGCAACAGCCGGAGGAGGATCTGCAACAACCGGGGGAACGTCAGGAGATACTGGGGAAGCCTCAGCAGCGAACGGAACGCTCACCCCCGGAGTCCTCCTCCAGAGGGAGCGGCGGGAATCCTCTTCACGGAACAAGTTTACGGGAGCGACCGGATCAGCAGTACACCCAGCAGCCTGATGCCCCAACAAGCCACACCAGAAGCAAGTATGGGGTTGTCGGGCATAAAACATCCGCACGTAGTATCCCAACAGCTGGACAGAGGACGGAATGTCCGACCTCAGTCGCATCCCGAGGGTCCGAACGTTGGTCTTCACACCCGAATACGTGCCAGACGAAAGTGAGTTCATCCGCACACTGATGACGGAGCCGTACCTCTGGAAGAAACACCGGAGGAGAGTCTCAGGAAACTCCATGGGGGCGCCATGAGCACTGACATACGTCACAGAACCACTACGGTCCGAAATGGTCACAGACCCGGAGCCTTCCTGCAGCTGCAAAGTACGTCCCTTGTACCTCCGTAGAAAAGCACGGTACACCGCCTCACCCACAAACTTGATGATGACACGGTGAGTAGTGACCAGCTCAACACCATATACGTCCCGAACCGGGACTCGAAGCATGTCACTCAATACCACGTCCAGCAGCGGGTAACCAGCTCGGCCAGTAAACTCCAATCCGATGGAGTTTAACCGCACAACAGCGGGAATAGGGCCGCCCATCGCAAAACACGCCACGTCCCCACCACCAGGAACAGCAGGGAGAGTAGACACCCCCACACCCCTTGCTGGCGAAAATGGCAACTACCCCAAACTGCTGGAGCGGTCAAGCGACACGTCCTCACTCAACGGCAGCGCAGGTGGAACTCACTTGCGGGTAGTTGTGTTTCCACTAATGAGTGTCCACTCCCACTCCAACTCCCCTCCCACCCCCTCCACAGCCCATTCCATCAACCACCGCTACACCCTTCCCGGACGGGAGTCGACTGCTAGCAGCCGTGGAGTGAGGACGTTTCTCGACCCTCCGTGGCTGTTGGAGTTGTTTGCTGTTTTGGTCGCCAGGTGGTGTGGGCGTCCTGCTCTACCAGTTTTGTTGCCTGCCTGGCTGCGTTGACGTGGCAATTCTGACATGGGAGGCCGTCTTCCTCCTGTTCAGCGTGTGAACTCCGTGGGCCTTGGTTCACTTGTAAGGCTGGTTATCCGACCATCGAGATGGTGATGTGTGACATGCTTCGTGTCCCGGTGGAAGCTGTTTACGGTGTGGAGCTAGTTACGGCCCACCGGGTTGTTATTAAGTTCGTGGGGGAGGACGAGTACCGGGACTTCCTCCGTCGGTACGGGGGGCGTATGTTGCCGTTGCCAGACGATGCCGGCTCTGTGGCGATTTCAGACCACAGTGGTGCCCTGACTTATGTCAGTATCCATGGTGCGCTCCTGGAATTCCCTGATGACCTCCTCCGGCGTTACTTCGGGGGTTTTGGTACTGTTGTCAGCGTGTGGGTGAACACGCTCTTCTCGGGGCGTATGCTGGGAGGCGTACAAACATTCGCACGTTGGGGATGAGCCTGCGATCGGATATACCTTCTTCTGTCTGGCTTATGGGGTACTACGTCCGGGTGTATTATGCCCGGCAGCCTCGTACCTGTTTCCGGTGTGGCCTGTTGGGCATCAGGCTGCCGGGTGCTCTGCGGCCCCTGCTGCTCCTGTCAACTTGTTCCGCGACGAGGATTTCCCGCGGCTCCCTCTGGAGGCAGTCTCCGGTGATGTTGATGAGGTGGTGCGCATTCCGTCAGCTGCTGCAGCTTCCCCGGTGGCGCCTGCCGTTCCTCCGGTTGTTGCCGTCCCTCCTCCGGTTCTTGAGGTACCGTCGGTTGGTCTGCCTGATCCTGTCGCTGTTCCAGCTGCTCCCGTGGGCCTTCCTGGAGCCCCTGTGTGACGTCGCTGTCTTCTCCCTCGTCTTCTGATGCTGCGCCTGGCCCTGTGTCCGTGACTCGGGTCCGGATGTGTTTGGTGCTGGGGTGGCTGCGGAGCCTCCTGCTGTGTGTGGCCCACTTTCCCCTGTGATAGAGGCTGCTGCCGTCCTGGCGTCGGTTCCTTCGGCTCGTGATACCCGTGTTTCTGGGTCACTTACCGGCTCGGACGATATCCGGCCGGTGCCCAAACGTTCCCGGCGTTCGTCTTCTTCCTGGACCGACGTTGGTGACTTCGGTGACTGTGGGGCTTCGGGTGTTGACAGTACTCACCTAATTGTACTCACCTAATTGTGCTTGCGGGGGTTGAGCTTTGGCTCTTTGGTCCCGCCTCTCAACTGTCAATCAACTGGTGTACAGATTCCTGAGCCTACTGGGCTCTATCATACCTACATTTGAAACTGTGTATGGAGTCAGCCTCCACCACATCACTTCCTAGTGCATTCCATTTATTAACTACTCTGACACTGAAAAAATTCTTTCTAACGTCTCTGTGGCTCATCTGGGTACTAAGTTTCCACCTGTGTCCCCTTGTTCGTGTCCCACCCGTGCTGAAGAGTTTGTCTTTGTCCATCCTGTCAATTCCCCTGAGAATTTTGTAGGTGGTTATCATGTCTCCCCTTACTCTTCTGTTTTCCAGGGATGTGAGGTTCAGCTCCTTTAGCCTTTCCAGTGTGGCCTTAACAGTGTGAGCACGGATGCGTCGATGTCTCCGTGGTTCGTGGTGGCGGAGGTCCATGTGCCTGCCGGTGCTGGTGCCTGTGTCTCGGACGTGCCTTCGGTTCTTTCTCCGCCGGGGGACTCTCCACAGTGAGGGGTGGTGGCTTCTGCTGCGAGGGATGGTGTGGACTCTGGTGCTGGGCGTGGCCTGGTGGTGACGTTACGGAAGGATGCGCGCCGTCCGGGTTCCCTGCTGTCGTCTGGTGGTATGCCCGGGGCCGCGGGTACCCCTGTGGTGCGGGTGCGCGTTGGGGCCCTAGGGGACGTGTTGCCGGCGTCTGTGATGCCGCCGGGTCACTGGTCGAAGATTGCCGAGTTACTGCTGTCTGACGGACCGAAGTGCTTTCGTGGGGGGCAAGTTCCCTTCCTGTGGGGGCGAGTTTGGACTTCTCGCCTCATGAGTTCTACCATCTGGGTCCCCAGTTTGCAGGTGTTTGTTGCCCCGGTTCCGGATGTTATGGCGTCCCCGGTGGATGGACGAGACCCTTGGCAATGGATGCTCTGGGAGGCATTCAATGTAAGATTCCCGCGGGCCAAGTTCCCGGGCAAGTATGTGCTCTGATTTCTTGTGTATTTGCTCTTTGACATGCTGTGTGCCCTTCTGGCTGTTTGTTTGCCCTGTTCTATTATGTGCTTCTGCCTCTCCCTTTGTGCGTAGCTTTGCCGTGTGGCATATTAGTTTCTAGTGCTTGACGTCACTCGTTTCGCGTTTTGGCTTAGCATTTCGCCTTTCCTGGCTTTGCGATTCACCCTTCACGGGTACGCCGGGGCGCATGCGATCCCACGATCGTCGTCGCCCCTAACTCAACAACAACAACCCTTCCCGGACCGGTTGTTATGTGCAAAAACCCTTTAACTCGTAACAGCAGTTGTGTCTGTCTGTCTGTCTGTCTGTCTGTCTGTCTGTCTGTCTGTCTGTCTGTCTGTCTGTCTGTCGTCTGTCTGTCGTCTGTCTGTCTGTCTCTGTGTGTGTCTCTGTGTGTGTCTCTGTGTGTGTGTGTGTGTCTGTGAGTGTGTGTGTGTGTCTCTGTGTGTGTGTACTCACCTAGTTGTACTCACCTAGTTGTGCTTGCGGGGGTTGAGCTCTGGCTCTTTGGTCCCGCCTATCAACCGTCAATCAACAGGTGTACAGGTTCCTGAGCCTATTGGGCTCTATCATATCTACACTTGAAACTGTGTATGGAGTCAGCCTCCACCACATTGCTTCCTAATGCATTCCATTTGTCAACCACTCTGACACTAAAAAAGTTCTTTCTAATATCTCTGTGGCTCATTTGGGCACTCAGTTCCCACCTGTGTCCCCTAGTGCGTGTGCCCCTTGTGTTAAATAGCCTATCTTTATCAACCCTGTCGATTCCCTTGAGAATCTTGAATGTGGTGATCATGTCCCCCCTAACTCTTCTGTCTTCGAACAAAGTGAGGTTCAATTCCCGTAGTCTCTCCTCGTAGCTCATACCTCTCAGCTCGGGTACTAGTCTGGTGGCAAACCTTTGAACCTTTTCCAGTTTAGTCTTATGCTTGACTAGATATGGACTCCATGCTGGAGCCGCATACTCCAGGATTGGTCTGACATATGTGGTATATAATGTTCTGAAAGATTCCTTACACAAGTTTCTAAAGGCCGTTCTTATATTAGCCAACCTGGCATATGCTGCTGATGTTATCCTCTTGATATGAGCTTCAGGGGACAGGTCTGGCGTGATATCAACCCCCAGGTCTTTCTCTCTCTCTGACTCTTGAAGTATTTCATCTCCCAAGTGATACCTTGTATCTGGTCTCCTGCTTCCTACTCCTATCTTCATTACATTACATTTGCTTGGGTTAAACTCTAACATCCATTTGTTCGACCATTCCTGCAGCTTGTCCAGGTCTTCTTGAAGCCTCAAGCTGTCCTCCTCTGTCTTAATCCTTCTCATAATTTTGGCGTCGTCAGCAAACATTGAGAGGAATGAGTCTATACCCTCTGGGAGATCATTTACGTATATCAGAAACAGGATAGGTCCAAGCACAGAGCCCTGTGGGACTCCACTGATGACTTCCCGCCATTCTGAGGTCTCACCCCCTCACGATAACTCTCTGCTTCCTATTGCTTAGGTACTCCCTTATCCACTGGAGCGCCCTACCAGTTACTCCTGCCTGTTTCTCCAGCTTATGCATCAACCTTTTGTGGGGTACTGTGTCAAAGGCTTTCCGACAGTCCAAAAAAATGCAGTCCGCCCATCCTTCTCTTTCTTGCTTAATCTTTGTCACCTGATCATAGAATTCTATCAAGCCTGTAAGGCAAGATTTACCCTCCCTGAACCCATGTGTGTGTGTCTGTGTGTGTGTGTGTGTGTGTGTGTGTGTGTGTGTGTGTGTGTGTGTGTGTGTGTGTGTGTGTGTGTGTGTGTGTGTGTGTGTGTGTGTGTGTGTCTGTGTCTGTGTCTGTGTCTGTGTCTGTGTCTGTCTCTCTCTGTCTCTGTCTGTCTCTTTCTCTGTCTCTGTCTCTGTCTGTCTCTGTCTGTCTCTGTCTCTCTCTCTCTTTCTCTCTCTCTCTCTCTCTCTCTGTCTCTCTCTGTCTCTCTCTGTCTCTCTCTCTCTCTCTCTCTCTCTCTCTCTCTCTCTCTCTCTCTCTCTCTCTCTCTCTCTCTCTCTCTCCTCTCTCTCTCTCTCTCTCTCTGTCTCTCTCTCTCTCTGTCTCTCTCTCTCTCTGTCTCTCTCTCTCTCTCTCCTGTCTCTCTCTCTGTCTCTCTCTTCTCTCTCCTCTCCCTCTCTCTCTCCTCTCTCTCTCTCTCTCTCTCTCTCTCTCTCTCTCTCTCTCTCTCTCTCTCTCTCTCTCTCTCTCTCTCTCTCTCTCTCTCTCTCTCTCTCTCTCTCTCTTACTCACACACACACACACACACACACACACACACACACACACACACACACACACACACACACACACACACACACACACACAGGAATGAATATGTCAGGATGAGAAGAGAGGCAGAAAGACAATACGAAAATGACATCGCAAGCAAGGCAAAGACTCAGCCTAAATTGATGCATAGCCACATTAGGAGAAAAACAACAGTAAAGGAACAGGTTATGAGATTAAGGATAGGGGCGGAAGGATTCACTACAAATGACAAGGAAGTGTGTGAGGAATTGAATAAGAAATTCCAGGAGGTCTTCACCTTAGAACAAGGAGAAATTCCAGAGGTAAGTGAGGGAATAGCTAACCAGGAACCACTGGAAGAGTTTGAGATTACCAGTGGGGAAGTAAGGAAGTGTTTACTAGAGTTGGACGTGACGAAGGCTATAGGCCCAGATGGAATCTCCCCTTGGGTTCTAAAGGAAGGAGCAAGAGAACTGAGCCTACCACTCTCCATAGTGTATAACAAATCACTGGCAACAGGGGAACTGCCAGATATTTGGAAAGCAGCTAACGTAGTCCCGATATACAAGAAAGGGGATAGACAGGAGGCACTGAACTACAGGCCAGTGTCCCTAACCTGCATACCATGCAAGCTGATGGAGAAGATTGTGCGAAAAAAACTAGTGGAGCATCTGGAGCGAAGGAACTTTGTAACACAGCATCAACATGGGTTCAGGGATGGCAGGTCCTGCCTCACAGGGTTACTTGAATTCTACGACCAGGCAACAAAAATAAGGCAAGAAAGAGAAGGGTGGGCAGACTGCATATTTTTGGATTGTCAGAAAGCCTTTGATACAGTGCCACACAAGAGGCTAGTGCGAAAGTTGGAGATGCAGGCTGGAGTGAGAGGGAAGGTACTCCGGTGGATAGAGGAATACCTAAGCAACAGGAGACAACGAGTCTGTGTGAGGGGTGAGGTCTCAGATTGGCGAGACGTCACAAGTGGAGTCCCGCAGGGGTCAGTCCTTAGACCTATACTGTTTCTGGTATATGTAAATGATCTCCCAGAGGGTATAGATTCGTTCCTCTCAATGTTTGCCGACGATGCAAAAATTATGAGGAGGATTGAAACAGAGGATGATAGTAGGAGGCTACAAGATGACCTGGATAGACTGAGTGAATGGTCCAACAAATGGCTGTTGAAGTTCAACCCGAGTAAATGCAAAGTAATGAAACTAGGCAGTGGAAACAGGAGGCCAGGCACAGGATACAGAATAGGAGATGAAGTACTTAATGAAACAGACAGAGAGAAAGATCTAGGAGTTGATATCACACCAAACCTGTCTCCTGAAGGCCACATAAAGAGAATAACGTCTGCGGCATATGCGAGGCTGGCTAACATCAGAACGGCGTTCAGGAACCTGTGTAAGGAATCATTCAGAATCTTGTACACCACATATGTAAGACCAATCCTGGAGTATGCGGCCCCAGCATGGAGCCCGTACCTTGTCAAGCACAAGACGAAGCTGGAAAAAGTCCAAAGGTATGCTACTAGACTAGTCCCAGAACTAAGAGGCATGAGTTATGAGGAAAGGCTGCGGGAAATGCACCTCACGACACTGGAAGACAGAAGAGTAAGGGGGGACATTATCACAACCTACAAAATCCTCAGGGGAATCGACCGGGTAAACAAGGATGAACTATTCACCACTGGTGGGACGCGAACAAGGGGACACAGGTGGAAGCTGAGTACCCAAATGAGCCACAGAGACGTTAGAAAGAACTTTTTCAGTGTCAGAGTAGTTAGTAAATGGAATGCATTAGGAAGTGATGTGGTGGAGGCTGACTCCATACACAGTTTCAAATGTAGATATGATAGAGCCCAATAGGCTCAGGAATCTGTACACCAGTTGATTGACGGTTGAGAGGCGGGACCAAAGAGCCAGAGCTCAACCCCCGCAAGCACAATTAGGTGAGTACACACACACACACAGCGTGGTACGTCAGAATTTACTGTTGTGTTTTAAAGCAATATGTATGTGGGTAAGTAGGAGAGGGGCACGTATCAGGCTGTGGTCTTGTATGTCTTTCATCAGTCGATAAGTAGATAAAAGGCGTAAACCCTTATATATATAATTTTAATTTTTTATTAAACACTTAAGAGTAGCATCAGTCCATCGTAAACTAGTCTACATTATTTTTTTAAAGTAGAGTTTACACTTTCAAGCTAACTAGGTAGAGTAGTTTTTAGTCTAGGCATTATTGTTTTATAAATTTAAAAAAAATTCGCTTGTTCATTATCACAGAGTTCAGTGAACTGAAGATTAGAATTGCATTATGATTGAACTGAACTGAACTGCAGTTGTAAAGAATTTGAAAGTTTATTAATATATTTATGTAGTGTGAGGCAATGCTGGTGGAAACAGTAAGTAAACTTTATTTGAATAAGAATATGAGAAAACTGACAGCATGAAATCTGTAGGATGGGTAAAGACAGTTTAGTTATTTATCCCGAGACGTCCACGCAGTAGTGAAACGTAAATAATGTTGACTAAGACTGTGACCGTGAGAATAAAGATGGACAATGATGTTTCGGAGTGCTATTTTAGTCGAGAAATTATTGAAAGAAGGTTTATTGCCTAGTGTGAGAAAGAGAGACTATGAGGTGTATGGTGAAATCATACAAACAATATTAGAATTTGTAAGTAGTTATCACGTCGCCCCAACTTATCTGTCTTCCAGCATTGCGTGGTTCACATTTCACAAAATCCTTTCCTCCTAACGCCAACTATTAGTTCGTGGACTAGAGGGTCACCTTGGTTTAAACTAAGCGATACACACGATATGAAATGTGAAAAACTAAATCTACACTCATTACGGTGCGAATGAATGAATGTCTGATCTGTCTTTATAAACGGTGGAGATACAGATATAATGAACTGTTTTCACCTGATTGAGGAGTAATTTTAGTTAAGGAATGTGAAAGAGTGGTGTTGGGCGATTGTTTGGTAAAAGTTAGCCACATTATGAGACAGAACCAGTGTTTGAAGTGATGAGCAGCAGATACCTTATTTGCTAGAAGAAAAAACTAGCAATCGCTTAAAATCCATGTTATATGTTTTGACTATCTATCTATCTAATAGCGTATTGCTACATTTTGACTTTGATTTCACACTGCTGTGTAATGCACAGAATTTTATATGTGGTGAACAGGACCTCCTCTTACTGCTCATAGATAATGGTGGATGTAAGTATTTTATGGAATATGACTCCTCTTATTCAAATCCTTTTTAAAACTTGATACAATATCCATGTTAAGCTTTGCGTTCTCTTCACTGTTAACACGTGAGTGGGGGGGGGGGAGGGCTAGGAGAAACAACCGCTGATTAGGCTGTGACGGAAAAGCCATGACGTCCAAGGCTAACGAGCCAAATGTCACACACATGGTGCTAAACGCCTCAAGGTTGTCTTACCCCATCATCATCGGAGTCAAGGTTAGACGGTCTGAAACTGAGTGACTAAGAGAGAACATATACGGACTTGACGTGTTGATCCTAGCAAATTTGATACCGTCTATTTCATTAATGCAACAGCTGGGTTGGCAGATATGAAAACGAGGCGGGTGTAAATACCTGCTTCAACTATTTTGGATGTTAGAGCGAGCCTTGAAATAAAACTTGATAAATGGCTTGTACTCAGAGATAATGAACATGCCAATTTTAAAATTTAATATCGACTCTATTATTTTCCATGTTACGTTACATTGTGACTTACAAAGTCTAAATCAGTAACACACAGTAATAGAACGAACGGACGATGTTTACATGTTGGTCACTTTACGTTACGAGTTGAAAAAACACGCTAGCATTGAGATAACCGGGCTGTACTCAGTGACAATGAACAAGCTATTTTAAAATATAATATCAGGTCTATGATTTTCCATGTTATGTGACATTACATTGTGTCTTACAAGGGTTTAGAACAGTCACACAGTAAAAGAATGAGCAAACGATGTTTGCATGTTCGTCACGTTACATTAGGTAGACACGCTTTACATTTCAAAATTATATTTATTTGGACGACAGAACGTTGATTTCTGCGTTACGATACATGATGCGTCTTACAAGGGGGCTAATACAGACTCGCAGTAATATTTATATGTAGAATAAGATTGAAGACTGGCTTATGGCGCTCGTTACTCTTAAAAGAAGATTTGGGGAAAGAATGATGATTGCACGTTGGTTACGTTACGAGGTGTAAAACGCACAGTAGCATGTTGGTCAGGGTACGTTACAAAGTGTGAAACACATAGTAACAGTGATTTTTATTTGTTATAATAATAAGATTGAAGACCCCGTTAAGACACTCGTTACTTTTAAAATGTTATTTGGGCAAAGAATGATGTTACCATGTTGGTCACGTTACGTTTCAAGGTTACAAGGGTTGGCCTCTGTGCTTATTCCGATGGAGACATGTCAGTCTTCCTTCGGTTAATGTACTGTTTTAAGTCTCCAAACCTAATGGTGCATTTGTGAACTGGGTCCATACTCTAGTATTATTATTTATGATCGTATGTAAAGACTTTTGCACAGAACAACCGGTCTATCCAATCCTACGTAGTTAACGGCTATCAACTGAAAGAATTTTAAACTAAGAACTAAGTTCCTCTGAATAAGTGAGAATTACTAAGAATAGTCAGATCGAGCGCCAATGTATGAATGTTAGATAGTTCCTCTGAATAAGCTGAATAGGATGTGTAAATCTTTAAAACTAAGGTTACTTGGAAAAAATAAATACTTTTCAACTATGGTGTGTTTGAGGAGAAATGTAGACAGACAGGCTACGGGGAATGGAAAATGACGTATGATGGGCGAGAGGGCATGTGATGGCGGATGTGTGGGTAGACGACCTGAGATGAGAGCAGAGAGACAAAGCGCTAATGTCATTGTGTGTTACAAGGACTGCACAGTATATATATATTTTTTTATTGATAAAAAAAACCACAACGTGCAAACAGAAAAAAAGTAAAAAAACTAACTAGGTGATGCTAAAAAATCCCCATCACACAGGATGGTTAGTCATACAGAGGCATGTGATAGCGTCTGCACTGGCGGACTCCGGATGCATTTTGAGGATATCATCAACACAAGATTGAATAAGGTAGCAGTGGTAATACAAGTCCCCATCTCGCAGGATGGTTAGTCATACAGGGCCATATGTTTAGTAGCCTGCACTGGCAAATTTTGAGTATACTGTGAGGATATCTTCAAGAATACGAGAGTGAATAAAATAATTGCAAAGCTCCAGGTACCTCATGCCAGCTGGTCTGAAAGGTTTAATAATTGGGCATTCAGTGATGTAGTGCGGGAGATCGGGGATACCGATGGGGTAGAGATGGGGATACCTAGATCTAATTCAACTTCAAACTTGTTACACGCTAATTTGGTGCAATGTCTGTCTCATTATGATGGGTTATATTAATGTGTGAAGTTATCCATACAAAGGAGATTCGAGACCCTTTACTGCATCAATTAGGTATTTATAATTGGGAGTATGAGGTTCTTGCTGTCGATCTTCCAAGAGAAGTTTTCGATTGCTTGAAGAGCAGACTTTGAATCACAGAATATTATTCCTCCTCCAATGTTTTTTAGTGTACTGGTAGCTAAGTGTAATGCTGCTAGTTCTGCTTGTGTGGAGGTCAGCCAGTTGTTTAACCTGACACTGACAGTCTTTGTGCAAATATTATTTCTATAAAACCTACATGCCGCTGCAGTCCGTCCAGTAGAGGATTGGACTGAGCCGTCGGTGTAGACACAGTGCTCGTGAGATCTTAAACTCTCGATGGAGGAGGCAATTGTTTCAAGAGTGACAGCTTTGAGAAGAGCAAGATTCTCATTATCTTTCTTGGTGACAGGTGTGTATGATACTTAATGGTGGGGTACAGATAAAGAGGAATATCAGAGACAGGTAGATTGCACTTAAAAGGAATGTTAAGTTTAATGATATTGTAAGCATTGTTGCTCAGCCAATTATCATAAAAGGAGTGAGTTGGTATGTCGGCACCAGTCAAAAGGGTGTTAACAGCACTAAATAATTTGTCTCTGAGCAATGCAGGAGATGTAGGGTCTCTCATGACTTTAAGGCAAAAGGTAGTGTTGACTTGCATTATTCTTCTAGTATGGTTGGAAGCTTCAGTTCTTCCCGCATGTGATGATTCTTGTGCATCTTGGGCACCAAGAATTATCCTCATGGCCTCATTCTGTACTACTTCAAGTTTGTCCAACACAGAGGAGGGGAAATTAATTAAGTGCAGAGCATTATAATCAACGAGAGATCTAACGAACATCATATAGAATAGTCTAGCATATTTATATTGATACCAATATTCTTACCAGTAAGTGTTCTCAATGTTTTAGTCTTTCTTTTAACTACGGTGTAGATCATTTACAATGTCACTGTTAATACCAACTCCAAGGTATTTGTGCTGCCTACACGTTTCAATGTTCAAGTTGTTGACCTTGAAAGTTATAGGGACATGAGTTTTCTCTTGGGGATGGAGAACTCTGGATTTAGTTATAGAGATAACAAGACCACATTCAATGCTTTTAGCAGCGAGTGAATCAAGTAGAGCTTGCAGTCTAGTTTGGGAATTTGCAACAATGCATATATCATCGGCATAACAAATGACGGCTTCGTCAGTAGTGTGGGAATATCAATTGTTAATTTGCATCAGAACATTGAACAGTGTGGACTTAGCACTCCACCCTGGGGTGTACCCAACTCAAAGGGTGCACAAAGTTTACTTTTGACCCCCTTGAAAAGGACTGAGGCGGTTCTGTTACTCAGGTAATCCCTGAGCCATGTCAACAGTCTTCCCTAACTCCAAAAGAGGCTAGCTGTTCTAGGATTATTTCTGTTTGCTGTATCAAAAGCAGTTTGGAGATCAATAAATGCCGCCTGAGAGTTTGGTCCCTCTCTGATAAAATACTCAGCAAAGCAAGTTTGTGTGCTTCTTCCAGGAAGGAAACCATACAGGTTAGGTGCAAGGTGGGGCTTGATTTGAAACATTAGTCTGTCGAGAATAATTCTCTCAAGAACTTTACACATGCACGACGTCAGAGAAATGGGTCTAATTTTTGTGAATTAGGCTTGGGTATGGGTATTATGAGTCCCTGTGTCCAGCGGTCAGGTAAGACACCCTGCCTTAGACTTTGATTAAATAATTCTAGCAAAGGGCTATTTGCAGCTCAGCAAGTACTCTCATGGTGTTGTATGTGATGCCATCCTCTCCAGGAGAGGTAGCCTTACCTTTCTTGAGTGCATTTTTAATTTCAAAGGGGTTATTCCATAGTTATCATCAGGCCCTATTTCACTACAGGCAATTTCAACATTGAAGTTACGATTTATTTTGGTACTAGCCAGATAGTTTTGCACATCTGGGGCAGGCTGCTTATACTAGCAGTGCTTGCATATTGCTGAAGCAGCATGTCGGCATAGTCTACAGTGAATGGTGATCAAGTTGACGACTGCTAGCACGAGAATATTTTTAATTTTATCCACATTTGGGATGAGGATGTTGCATGATTGATGCCTTGCAGAAACTGTTCCCAGTGCTGGTTATACACCTGTTCCTTTAGCTCTCTAAACTCTCGGCTGGCTTTAAGAAATATGTTGAGGGTGTCAGCTGTTTTATGTGTTTTATACTGCTCAGCTAGGAATAGAACTCTGTCATGCAGGGGCTTAAGGCGTGAGTCAGTGAACCACCTCTGTCCCTTCCTCACTGTTTGGGTCTTGTGGATTTTACAACATTGTCATAAAAAGTGGTTACTTCAGTGACCAGGTCCTCATATAATGCATTGACGGTAGTAAAGCAGTAAGTGTTATACCATTCAGAAATGCGGAATTTGAAGAGCATGTTTAAATTTTCAGGGATATTAATTATTTTTTTTCAAAGCTTAGGGGTTTGACATTATTGATAGTGTATGAACTGAATATGGCAAAATGATCACTAAGTAATTCATGAACAATTGATCCTCCACAGCATTATCAATGAGGCCGTGACCAATGACATAATCAAGCCTGCCACCCATGAGGTGTGTGACGTTAGAGGAGTCAAAGTTGAATACGGACATGTTATTATCTCTTAAGTATTTTACAAGACTCTGCTATTCCTGTTTGTTTTGGTGTCACCCAGGCTAGTGTGTCTAGCATTAAAATCACCCATGACAATGGTTTGAGAGCTGCTGGTAATTTTTGGGAGAGAGGCTTCCACCATTTGATCATATACATTAACTAAGTTAAGAAACCCGGTCGCTGTAGCAATCTGAAACTGCTGATAATATGAGTCGCACTTTTGTGGTTTTTAACATGTTTAACACTAGTTTACTTTTAACATACGTCAAGATGTTAAAGTAACCTAGTGTGTAAATATTATTATTTAGTTATTTAACTATATATCTACACACGATTAACTCTACGGTACATACTCGTACATATTCATCTACTACTACTACTACTATTGATCACCTGGACACTTCACCTCTTCCTAACTTACACTTTTACCCACATCGACACACAACATGCTGCCCCTCGCGACACACAACCACTGAGCGACACCTGACACGCGCTGCCACGTGCTCCCCGGGTCCCCACAGATAACCCCCCCCCCCCCCCGAAGACACAGCCACGCATTTACCTGCTTCAGGTGTGCAATTGCATACCTGTTGCAGGCTTGCGCACGGTCTACGTCTCAATTTACCTACTTGTGGCAGGGTCACTCGTGTCATGCGCTCGTCTGTGGTGTGTGTCATCTATGATGTTTGACATAGAGATGTGTTTACAGATTGGATTACCATTCAGATATGTTGTCAGGTGAGATTAATATTCAGTTTAATTGAGAGGGGGTTGACATAGTCGTGTTGACAGGTGGCTTGACATACAGCAACAGTGACAGGTGGGCTTGACATATAGTTACATTGACAGGTGGGCTTGACATAGTTACATTGACAGGTGGCTTGACATAGTTACATTGACAGGTGGGCTTGACATAGTTACATTGACAGGTGGGCTTGGCATATAGTTACATTGACAGGTGGGCTTGACATACAGTTACATTGACAGGTGGCTTGACATAGTTACATTGACAGGTGGCTTGACATAGTTACATTGACAGGTGGGCTTGGCATATAGTTACATTGACAGGTGGCTTGACATAGTTACATTGACAGGTGAGCTTGACATAGTTACATTGACAGGTGGGCTTGACATAGTTACAGTGACAGGTGGGCTTGACATAGTTACATTGACAGGTGGGCTTGACATAGTTACATTGACAGGTGGGCTTGACATGCAGTTGTGTTGACAGGTGAGCTTGACATGCAGTTGTGTTGACAGGTGAGCTTGACATGCAGTTGTGTTGACAGGTGAGCTTGACATGCAGTTGTGTTGACAGGTGAGCTTGACATGCAGTTGTGTTGACAGGTGAGCTTGACATGCAGTTGTGTTGACAGGTGAGCTTGACATACAGTTGTGTTGACAGGTGAGCTTGACATGCAGTTGTGTTGACAGGTGAGCTTGACATGCAGTTGTGTTGACAGGTGAGCTTGACATACAGTTGTGTTGACAGGTGAGCTTGACATACAGTTGTGTTGACAGGTGAGCTTGACATGCAGTTGTGTTGACAGGTGAGCTTGACATGCAGTTGTGTTGACAGGTGAGCTTGACATGCAGTTGTGTTGACAGGTGAGCTTGACATACAGTTGTGTTGACAGGTGAGCTTGACATGCAGTTGTGTTGACAGGTAAGCTTGACATGCAGTTGTGTTGACAGGTGAGCTTGACATGCAGTTGTGTTGACAGGTGAGCTTGACATACAGTTGTGTTGACAGGTGAGCTTGACATACAGTTGTGTTGACAGGTGAGCTTGACATGCAGTTGTGTTGACAGGTGAGCTTGACATGCAGTTGTGTTGACAGGTGAGCTTGACATACAGTTGTGTTGACAGGTGAGCTTGACATACAGTTGTGTTGACAGGTGGCTTGACATGCAGTTGTGTTGACAGGTGAGCTTGACATGCAGTTGTGTTGACAGGTGAGCTTGACATGCAGTTGTGTTGACAGGTGAGCTTGACATGCAGTTGTGTTGACAGGTGAGCTTGACATGCAGTTGTGTTGACAGGTGAGCTTGACATACAGTTGTGTTGACAGGTGAGCTTGACATGCAGTTGTGTTGACAGGTGAGCTTGACATACAGTTGTGTTGACAGGTGAGCTTGACATGCAGTTGTGTTGACAGGTGAGCTTGACATGCAGTTGTGTTGACAGGTGAGCTTGATATACAGTTCTGTTGACAGGTGAGCTTGACATGCAGTTGTGTTGACAGGTGAGCTTGACATGCAGTTGTGTTGACAGGTGAGCTTGACATACAGTTGTGTTGACAGGTGAGCTTGACATGCAGTTGTGTTGACAGTTGAGCTTGACATGCAGTTGTGTTGACAGGTGAGCTTGACATACAGTTGTGTTGACAGGTGGGATTCTTAAAAGGCAAACGTGACCCCATAGTGGCCAACCTGAGTGACACGCCGTCGGAGTTCACCACAGAGACCTTCAACGGTGAGTACCCTGGAGGGCACAGTACCCTTGACCAGTGTTGTTCACTACACCAGTGTGGGCACTGTACCCTTGACCAGTGTTGTTCACTACACCAGTGTGTGCACTGTACCCTTGACCAGTGTTGTTCACTACACCAGTGTGAGCACTGTACCCTTGACCAGTGTTGTTCACTACACCAGTGTGGGCGCTGTACCCTTGACCAGAGTTGTTCACTACACCAGTGTGGGCACTGTACCTTTAACAGTGTTGTTCATAATACAAGTGTGAGCACTGTACCCTTGACCAGTGTTGTTCACTACACCAGTGTGGGCACTGTACCTTTAACAGTGTTGTTCACTACACCAGTGTGAGCACTGTACCCTTGACCAGTGTTGTTCACTACACCAGTGTGAGCACTGTACCTTTAACAGTGTTGTTCATAATACAAGTGTGAGCACTGTACCCTTGACCAGTGTTGTTCACTACACCAGTGTGAGCACTGTACCTTTAACAGTGTTGTTCACTACACCAGTGTGTGCCCTGTACCCTTGACCAGTGTTGTTGTCTACACCAGTAGTAAGGAGTGCAGTGTAAACACGATATTTTTTTAATATCGTGTTTAAGCTGCCGAGTTAAGGTGGGTTTGGGTAAAATATACAAAAAGGGGTAACAAAACTATATCTATAAGGTTAGGTTAAGGATAATATATTTAACAAAATATGTCCAGCACAATAAACTACATCTGAAAGGTTAGGTTAAAAGTCAAAGAATAACAAATTATATAAAACTTAATAAATACACTAAGATCAAAAGAGGTTAGGTTAAAGGGGGAAGAATAAGAACAATTATATCAAATAGAATAAATTCAACTTATGTACAACTTGACGAACTTTAAGTAAAAAAGATACAAAGTGCATAAACTGACATATCGAACAAATATACCTTTAAATGCTAAAATACCTTAACTTTAACAAATAACATTTGAAATGCTTAAACATCCATTTGAGAAATTACCCCTTGAAAGGAGTAAATGCCAGTATATAACAAATCCTTTGAAAATGCTTAAACACCTTAATCTTTAACAAATAGTACTTGAAATGCATAAATGACCATTTGAGAAATTAACCCTTGAAATGAGAAAATGAATATGAGATATTGAATGACAAAACACTAAAAAGACCCGCAGGAATATTTATGTAAATTAGGTCATGTCAGTTTGGGTAAGTTATGTTAGGTAAGTTACATTATGTGGAGGAGGTTAGGTAGTTAAGGGTAGATAAGTTATGTTACGTTATGTAAGTTAAGTTAGTAAGTTAGGTACAGTGGTTAGGTCAGGATGGGTAAGTTAGGTTAGATAGGGAAAATAGGTAAGTTGGACTAGGTAAGTTAGGTTAGGTTAAGTATATTATGTTAAGTTAAGTTAAGTTAGGATGCATAAGTTAGGTTAGGTAAGTTACATTAAGTTAGTAAGGTTAGGATTGGTTAGGTTAAGTAAGTCAAGTAAGGTTAGGTTAGGTAAGTTAGGTTAGGTTAAGTAAGTTAAGTTAGGTTAGGAAAGTTAGGTTATGTTTGTTAAGTTAGGATAGGTAAGTTACGTTAGGTTAGGTAAGTTACGTTAGGTTAAGTAAGTTATGTTAAGTAAATATGGTTAGGTTAGGTAGGTTACACAAGGCTAGGTTAGGTTAAGTTTGGTTATGTAAGTTACGTTAATTTAGGTTAGGTTATGTTAGGATGGGTAAGTTATTTTAGGTTAGGTAAGTTGTGTTAAGTTAGATTAGGTTAGGTTAGTTAAGTTTAGTTAAGGTAGGTTAGATTAGGTAAATTACATTAGGTAAGGTTAGGTAGGCTAGGTTAGGTTATGTCAGTTAGGTTATGAATTAATATATTTTCTCTAATTTTTTTCTTATGAAATGATAAAGCTACCCAATTCATTATGTATTAGATCAATTTTTTTTTATTGGAGTAAAAATTAACGTAGATATATGACCGAACCTAACCAACCCTACCTAACCTAACCTAACCTATCTCTATAGGTTAGGTTAGGTTAGGTAGCCGAAAAAGTTAGGTTAGGTTAGGTAGGTTAGGTAGTCGAAAAACAATTAATTCATAAAAACTTGGCTTATTAGGCAAATCGGGCCTTGCATAGTAGGCTGAGAAGTGCATTCTGGCTACTAGGTACGACATATATATATATATATATATATATATATATATATATATATATATATATATATATATATATATATATATATATATATATATATATATATATATATATATATATATATATATATATATATATATAATGTAAAATGTGTTTCTTGGCTGAATAAAGTGCTATGGTTGGACCAGAGCTTAAGGGTTACTGCAGGCCTTATCCTGGAGGATAAGATACATTGATGTCATCAATCTGAATGACCTTAAGTTGTGAGGAGAGCTTTATTGAATTGTTATGGTGTATGTTTATTTTGTACTTATAATTACAGGGTGAAGCACAGGGTGAAGCTCAGGTGAGGCACGGGATGAGGTACAGAGTCAGGCACAGGGTGACGTACAGAATCAGGTATAGGGTGAGGCGCATTGTGAGGCACGGGGTGAGGCACGGGGTGAGGCACAGGGTGAGGCGTGGGGTGAAGCGCGGTGTGTGGCACTAGGAGACGTCACGGTGCATCTTTTCACAAGCAAAAACTAGTCAGCTAATTTTACTTTGTCATTTTCCCGTTGTCTATCTGTTTGTTTCATAATTTCAATAAATAATAAGAAGTGTTTTTGTGTTATGTTGGTGGCTTCGATGACAGTTAATTTGCGTTCTTTATCATGCCTTAAAACCAAAATTGGACAACCCAGAATTTTAATTAAATTTCCTCAAATTCCCAATATATTTGTCTAACCTTTATTAAGACGAACTGTTATTATGAACTCTTATTGTTTCAGTGTATGCTTCAGAGGGCGACCCCCCCCCCCACTTTACATACACCTCACACTAATTTGGACAAATAATTTATGATCATCATTTAACCATAATCTCTTTTTGTTATTGTAATACCCGGGACCTCAGGTCTCCGTTAGTCACCTCCTTTCATCAAAATATAATATTTAACTTGCTGTATATTTTGCCGAATTTGCTTTAATTTTTTTTAATAAGTTCACATGTAAGATTTCATTTGGCCAAATTCCAAATTAAAGAATTCATGGAAGCGACAGAAGTGTTGAACTCCTCGTCCAGAGCTGGTGTGTTGAACTCCACGTCCAGAGCTGGTGTGTTGAACTCCTCGTCCAGAGCTGGTGTGTTGAACTCCACGTCCAGAGCTGGTGTGTTGAACTCCACGTCCAGAGCTGGTGTGTTGAACTCCACGTCCAGAGCTGGAGTGTTGAACTCCACGTCCAGAGCTGGAGTGTTGAACTCCACGTCCAGAGCTGGTGTGTTGAACTCCACGTCCAGAGCTGGTGTGTTGAACTCCACGTCCAGAGCTGGTGTGTTGAACTCCACGTCCAGAGCTGGTGTGTTGAACTCCACGTCCAGAGCTGGTGTGTTGAACTCCACGTCCAGAGCTGGTGTGTTGAACTCCACGTCCAGAGCTGGTGTGTTGAACTCCACGTCCAGAGCTGGAGAGTTGATCTCCACGTCCAGAGCTGGAGTGTTGAACTCCACGTCCAGAGCTGGTGTGTTGAACTCCACGTCCAGAGCTGGAGTGTTGAACTCCACGTCCAGAGCTGGTGTGTTGAACTCCACGTCCAGAGCTGGTGTGTTGAACTCCACGTCCAGAGCTGGTGTGTTGAACTCCACGTCCAGAGCTGGAGAGTTGAACTCCACGTCCAGAGCTGGAGTGTTGAACTCCACGTCCAGAGCTGGTGTGTTGAACTCCACGTCCAGAGCTGGAGAGTTGATCTCCACGTCCAGAGCTGGAGTGTTGAACTCCACGTCCAGAGCTGGAGTGTTGAACTCCACGTCCAGAGCTGGTGTGTTGAACTCCACGTTCAGAGCTGGTGTGTTGAACTCCACGTCCAGAGCTGGAGAGTTGATCTCCACGTCCAGAGCTGGAGTGTTGAACTCCACGTCCAGAGCTGGTGTGTTGAACTCCACGTTCAGAGCTGGAGTGTTGAACTCCACTTCATGCTGGAGTGTTGGGAAGATAACTTTAGACTCATAGTGTCATATTCTCTTCCAGTGACGGCGTATGGACGATATTTGTCGCTCATCAGGTGGGACGACATTCCCCTGTGTGTGTGTTACCTGGGAGCCAAGGGGTACTGAGAGCAGCCACAGGGTACTCCCTGTCCTGGGACCAACGGGTACAGAGAGGAGCTCCGGGAAGTGTGTTCTCCAGATCACTGTGTTCTCCAGATAACTGTGTTCTCTAGATCACTGTGTTCTCCAGATCACTGTGTTGTCTAGATCACTGTGTGTTCTCCAGATCACTGTGTTCTCTAGATCACTGTGTGTTCTCTAGATCACTGTGTTTTCTCCAGATCACTGTGTTCTCTAGATCACTGTGTTCTCCAGATCACTGTGTTGTCTAGATCACTGTGTGTTCTCCAGATCACTGTGTTCTCTAGATCACTGTGTTCTCTAGATCACTGTGTGTTCTCTAGATCACTGTGTTTTCTCCAGATCACTGTGTTGTCTAGATCACTGTGTGTTCTCCAGATCACTGTGTGTTCTCCAGATCACTGTGTGTTCTCCAGATCACTGTGTGTTCTCCAGATCACTGTGTTTTCTCCAGATCACTGTGTTGTCTAGATCACTGTGTGTTCTCCAGATCACTGTGTTCTCTAGATGACTGTGTGTTCTCCAGATCACTGTGTTCTCTAGATCACTGTGTGTTCTCCAGATCACTGTGTGTTCTCCAGATCACTGTATGTTCTCTAGATCACTGTGTGTTCTCCAGATCATTGTGTGTTCTCCAGATCACTGTGTTCTCCAGAACAACTTTTCTACTCAGGATCATTGTGTGTTTTTTTCAATATTGTTGCATTTTCAATATTACTATGAGGTCCTTAGAGTTTAGGTGAAGCCGTAGAACACACTGTGTTCTCTTAATTATTCGGAGTTTATAAGTTTAGTTTAGTGGGAGATTATTCTTTATCTCCAAGAATATTGTATATCACTTTCTCAAGAACAACGTGTGAGGGATCATTAAGAATAATACCACAAGGTGAGAGACGCTGACCATCGTCTCCTCATTGTAAGTCTCTATCTAGACACTGATCGCTGTAATGAGCTCATTAATATTATTAGTTATGAAGAACAGAATTAATCTAAAACTCGTCTTTCTCTCTCAGCTGCAGTGACTGCTGTTATATCATTGTCGTATAATGACAGTGGCAGCAGTGACTGTTGTTGTATCATTTTCATGGTGTATAATGGTAGTGACAACAGTGACTGTTGTTGTAACCATGTCATAGCTGCATCCCATAGTTTTCAAGTTAATTTCTCTATAAAAAAGTTTTAAATATCAGGATGTTCTTTATCATTTTTATTAAACAAATAAAGATTTTATACAAAATTTTAAAATGTCCTAGATTATTGTACAATTTATTGAAATATTTTAGTTTTGTTTTATTAGTTTTATAAAACTGTAATATCAATATAGTTATAGGTTAAGTACTAATTGTATTTTAGAAGCAATGAAATGCTTGTCCTCATACACTAAGAAGGTTAGGTTAGGTCGTGGTTTTCTATTCAGCGTTTCAGGTAAACTCAAATATTCACAATTTATTTCACACTGTGGTTTAATACTAAGTGAAAATAGGTACAATTCCAGACTGCTAAGAATAGTACATAATTACACTTACTTGTCCTCTTACATTTACCTCCCCATATTCAGAGGATGGGCTGCATAGTTTATATAATGGTAGTGGTAGTAGTGACTCCTGAAATATTCTTGTCATAGTGTGTATGCATGTGAAGCAATTTTTCCACATGTCTAGCCCCACGTTGGGGTGCCAGATGTGAGATTTTTACCCATTCACAGACTCTCTAGCATGGCGCTGGGCGCCAGATGTGATATTTTACCCATTCACAGACTCTCTAGCATGGCACTGGGCGCTAGATGTGATATTTTACCACTTCACAGACTCTCTAGCACGGCACTGGGCGCTAGATGTGAGATTTCTGGTTATTGGGATGTATATTTGAATGTTTGTCTTCGACAAACATATGAATACACTCCGGAGGCGTGAGTAAGACGCCACGGTACAGGTATTTCAGAAAGTGTTGAAGACCAGGGCTGTCTTCTATTCCACATGCAATACCAGACCTTCCACACATAGATCTTTGTCTCTGCTACTTGCTTGCGAGCAAATTTAACAGGTAGCAGATGGTGGGCCTCACACCGAATTTTGTATTCAGTGCTTGAGGCTCTGGGCTGGATCCCGAGCCAACTCAAACTAATGACAATATCAAGAAGAAATTGAAAAGAATAATGGGGGCAGTACATCATAATTAGAAATGACATTAAAGGCACGTATAACAAAATAATTGAATTTATTAAACAAGTTATGTACTAATACACAGTGACTCACATTCGTTGTTACTGAAGAGTGTCACTTCAACAACCGTCAAAACACCACCTCGCAGCAAGAATCCGTTTCCACCACTCTCGCAGGTGTAAGATACAACTGTCTACACCCAATGGACAGGTCATGACCTAAAGGGTCATGACAATTACCACACTTGCGTCTGGCAGTATCCTAACACCTCACCAACACAACAAATTTACACTCGTAAATAAATACAAAAGAACACTGTCACCAAGACATTCACAACAACAATAACAAGTAATTACTGTATTTTATCAGTGTCACAAAGACATTAAATCACAATGAATTAATTAACACTCAATTAATTTACGATACTCACTCTGTCACTCAGTCAACATTCAATCAATTAATTAACAACCATACGTTAAACACTGTCACACAGAC
>NC_091176.1:37644729-37647378 GCF_040958095.1 Procambarus clarkii
AGCTAATACTACTAATAAAATATGTTTAGAGGGACAAGCAGCCTGTGTATGTATGTGCATTTGGCTGGTATCAAGATCTCAAGGTCAAACTACTGGCCCACTTTAGGTTACATTTCCACAACAGATGACTAATTCCAGGTCCGTACTTACTGCTAGTGAACCAAGGAATTAGGTGAAAGGAAACGAGCCTAACCATGTCTCTCTCACCTGGGACTCGAACCCGGGATTCTCGATTGTGGGTTGAGAACCAATCTGACTGTAAAACCAACACTTCTGTTCTGGTGATATCATGCTGTGTTCTCCACATATAGAAAATTGAACAGTGTAGATGTTCTTGTCCTCATGAACCAGCCTCCCACGCTACCAGTCCTGCTCACACACTCACCTGGAATTTAAGGAATCTAAATTCTAGCCAAGGAACACAAAATTCGAGATTGATTTAGTTTTCCTGTAATTTATGAAGATGTTAATTGAAATAAATATATGGATCTGCTAGTCTTTATATTTTCCCTCTGTGACTGGCGTTTATCACAAGACAGTAAGTAGTTATCCACTCAACTAGTTAGTTGAGTGAATAACTACTTACCATAGTTGAGTGGATAACTACTTACCATAGTTGAGTGGATAACTACTTACCATAGTTGAGTGGATAACTACTTACCATAGTTGAGTGGATAACTACTTACCATAGTTGAGTGGATAACTACTTACCATAGTTGAGTGGATAACTACTTACCATAGTTGAGTGGATAACTACTTACCATAGTGAGTGGATAACTACTTACCATACTTGAGTGGATAACTACAGTAAGTAGTTATCCACTCAACTATCCACTAGTTAGTTTACCACTCAAACGTCGATATAAAGTTGAGTCCACTAAACAGCAAATTATTGTTACCAACTTATTTAATTCATGACTTAGTAACAATTTCATATCACAGTATCCTGGATGAGTTTCAAGGACCTAATGTCTGTGATAGAAACACAAGAGCTATTGTATCTAGTACAGTTGCGCTTTGTCTGTAATACAACACAGAGGGTTTTTGTGGTAATACAACACAAGACCTGCTCTTTTTAATACAATAGAGAACTATTGTGTGTAATGCAACAGTAGAGTTACTGGGTTAAATACAACACTAGACCTATGTGTTTAATACAACACTAGAGCTATGTGTGTAATGCAACACTAGAGCTGGTATCTGTAATACAACACTAGAGCTGGTGTCTGTAATACAACACTAGAGCTGGTGTCTGTAATACAACACTAGAGCTGGTGTCTGTAATACAACACTAGAGCTGGTATCTGTAATACAACACTAGAGCTGGTATCTGAATACAACACTAGAGCTGGTGACTGTAATACAACACTAGAGCTGGTGTCTGTAATACAACACTAGAGCTGGTGTCTGTAATACAACACTAGAGCTGGTGTCTGTAATACAACACTAGAGCTGGTGTCTGTAATACAACACTAGAGCTGGTGTCTGTAATACAACACAAGAGCTGGTGTCTGTAATACAACACTAGAGCTGGTGTCTGTAATACAACACTAGAGCTGGTGTCTGTAATACAACACTAGAGCTGGTATCTGTAATACAACACTAGAGCTGGTGTCTGTAATACAACACTAGAGCTGGTGTCTGTAATACAACACTAGAGCTGGTGTCTGTAATACAACACTAGAGCTGGTGTCTGTAATACAACACTAGAGCTGGTGACTGTAATACAACACTAGAGCTGGTGTCTGTAATACAACACTAGAGCTGGTGTCTGTAATACAACACTAGAGCTGGTGTCTGTAATACAACACTAGAGCTGGTGTCTGTAATACAACACTAGAGCTGGTGTCTGTAATACAACACTAGAGCTGGTGTCTGTAATACAACACTAGAGCTGGTGTCTGTAATACAACACTAGAGCTGGTGTCTGTAATACAACACTAGAGCTGGTGTCTGTAATACAACACTAGAGCTGGTGTCTGTAATACAACACAAGAGCTGTCTCTGTAATACAACACTAGAGCTGGTGACTGTAATACAACACTAGAGCTGGTGTCTGTAATACAACACTAGAGCTGGTGTCTGTAATACAACACTATAGCTGGTGTCTGTAATACAACACTAGAGCTGGTGTCTGTAATACAACACTAGAGCTGGTGTCTGTAATACAACACTAGAGCTGGTGTCTGTAATACAACACTAGAGCTGGTATCTGTAATACACACTAGAGCTGGTGTCTGTAATACAACACTAGAGCTGGTGTCTGTAATACAACACTAGAGCTGGTGTCTGTAATACAACACTAGAGCTGGTATCTGTAATACAACACTAGAGCTGGTGTCTGTAATACAACACTAGAGCTGGTATCTGTAATACAACACTAGAGCTGGTGTCTGTAATACAACACTAGAGCTGGTGTCTGTAATACAACACTAGAGCTGGTGTCTGTAATACAACACTAGAGCTGGTGTCTGTAATACAACACTAGAGCTGGTGTCTGTAATACAACACTAGAGCTGGTGTCTGTAATACAACACTAGAGCTGGTGTCTGTAATACAACACTAGAGCTGGTGACTGTAATACAACACTAGCTGGTGTCTGTAATACAACACTAGAGCTGGTGTCTGTAATACAACACAAGAGCTGGT
>NC_091176.1:37647878-37735378 GCF_040958095.1 Procambarus clarkii
ATGACAGAGCCCAGTAGACTCAGGAACCTGTACACCAGTTGATTGACGGTTGAGAGGAGGGACCAAAGAGCCAGAGCTCAACCCCCGCAAGCACATCTAGGTGAATACAACTAGGTGAGTATACACACACACACACACACACGGAAGCTGAATTGTGTTTTATCTCTTCGTATTCATTCTCCTCAGCCAGATACTCTTATGTAAATATGTACTCAACGACGTATACTCACCTGGATGTGCTTGTAAGGGTCGGGCGTCAGCTCTTGCGCCCCAGCTTTGCATCTTATTAATACTTGCTTGCGATTGCGATTCTGACTCCGTTGAAATTATTCCTGATATCACTGTTTTTCATCTATGTCCCAAAATAAATAATTAATGGCCATTTCTATCTATGTCTCCAGTATTCATGTATGTCTCCAGTATCTATCTATGTCTCCAGTATCTATGTCTCCAGTATTTATGTATGTCTCCAGTATCCATCTATGTCCCCAAATATCTATCTATGTACTCAATATCTCTCAATGTGCCCAATATCTATCTGTCTCCACTTCCATTCTATTGTTCTTTCCAAATTGACTGATAAATCCATCTGAGTTGAGTTCACATCTATGTAGAAGTGAACGCATCTATATAATTCAGCGTGATTTTAATCCTATCGACCACAGCGTCGAAATCCAGGTGATTTAATGACACTAAAATCGCCACGAAATTGACGCATCCACGAAAAAAAAAAATTCAACGTCGTTATTCGGACGACGGAACGATGCAATTACCTTGTTATTGTACGTCGGTGAAAGGCATAAATAACGTATAAATGACTATAAAAAAATTGTGGTTGCGTTTGATGGGTGGAATTACGTCAATTATGATAATTTTTGACGTGTTGAGTGGAATTGAGTACTGGATGAACCGTAGTAGAGTAGATTTAGTAGTAGATGTAGTAACTGAGTAGATTTCGGTACTGTATGGGTTTAATAGAAGGTGGTTAACATCTACTAACGAAAGGTATCGAAATTCATTAACATATTTAACATGTACCCGAGTCAATTAATCCTCAAACCCAATCAATAGTTAATGAATCAAATAAATTAATGGTTAAACAATCACTGCCCAATCTATCTATTTACCAATGGCCATTTAGTCCTTTAATTATTGGGCGATCAGTCAGTTATTAAACAATTAATTAATGGCCAATCAGTCAATAACTAATCAAATAATTTGTGTATAATTCAGGAAAGTTATGGTCTGAATACTTAGAAATTTGTAAAACTCCATGTTTGTAGGGGAATTGTATTTGGGTTGTGTGTTGTAGCTGTATGTGTTGTATTTGTGGGTTGTATTTGGGTGCTACGTATCTGTGCGTATATAGGGTGTTGTATGATGTCACTCACGGAGCATCAACAGCAGCAAAGTCATTTACAGTTGACTCAAACCTCTATATATTCCATCCATACATTGCTAACCCCCCCTCTCCCCTTCCATCTCCTTCCCTTCCTTCCTATTGTAATACCTATTCCACTTCCTCTCTCCTTCTCTCTTTTGCTTGATCCTTACGTCCTTCACTCCCTCCCCTTCCTTGCTCCTCCCTCAATTTGATGGTATCTTTGCCGATTAGAAGATTTAAGTACCAGTAACAGCAGCAACAGGAGCGACAACGGGAACAACAGAGGAGCAGCAAAAAATAGCAAGAACAGAGCAGCAACGACAGCACCCATTTGGGCTCACGATTCTCTAGTTACAGCTGGTACGTGGAATATTCAAGGAAGGGAACTCCAGTAAATGTACTTGGATGAGAGAGAGAGAGAGAGAGAGAGAGAGAGAGAGAGAGAGAGAGAGAGAGAGAGAGAGAGAGAGAGAGAGAGAGAGAGAGAGAGAGAGAGAGAGAGAGAGAAGAGAGAGAGAGAGAGAGAGAGAGAGAGAGAGAGAGAGAGAGAGAGAGAGAGAGAGAGAGAGAGAGAGAGAGAGAGAGAGAGAGAGAGAGAGAGAGAGAAAGAGAGAGAGAGAGAGAGAGAGAGAGAGAGAGAGAGAGAGAGAGAGAGAGAGAGAGAGAGAGAGAGAGAGAGAAAGAGAAAGAGAGAGAGAGAGAGAGAGAGAGAGAGAGAGAGAGAGAGAGAGAGAGAGAGAGAGAGAGAGAGAGAGAGAGAGAGAGAGAGAGAGAGAGAGAGAGAGAGAGAGAGAGAGAGAGAGAGAGAGAGAGAAGAGACAGAGAGAGAGAGAGAGAGAGAGAGAGAGAGAGAGAGAGAGAGAGAGAGAGAGAGAGAGAGAGAGAGAGAGAGAGAGAAAGAGAGAGAGAGAGAGAGAGAGAGAGAGAGAGAGAGAGAGAGAGAGAGAGAGAGAGAGAGAGAGAGAGAGAGAGAGAGAGAGAAGAGAGAGAGAGAGAGAGAGAGAGAGAGAGAGAGAGAGAGAGAGAGAGAGAGAGAGAGAGAGGAGAGAGAGAGAGAGAGAGAGAGAGAGAGAGAGGAAGAGAGAGAGAGAGAAAAAAAGAGAGAGAGAGAGAGAGAGAGAAAGAGAGAGAGAGAGAGAGAGAGAAGAGAGAGAGAGAGAGAGAGAGAGAGAGAGAGAGAGAGAGAGAGAGAGAGAGAGAGAGAGAGAGAGAGAGAGAGAGAGAGAGAGAGAGAGAGAGAGACAGAGAGAGAAAGAGAGAGAGAGAGATTTAAGGAAAGAACCTTGACTCTCTCTCTCTCTCTCTCTCTCTCTCTGCTATTTATCTTTAGAACTCAAAATATAACATTTCCACTTAAAAACATCCTCTTGGAACATGTTTTTAATCATTTATTCCTCCATATTTTATTTCCTTTTCCTCCCTCTCTCTCTCTCTCTCTCCATATTATTAGGTTTCTTTTGTCCCCTTTATCCATTAGTGTTTTTCACTAGTTTTGTGTGTATCCATTAATCTTATTTCCTTCTGACTGATTTCATGTATGTTTGTTGCTCTTGAAGAAATCGTTATTCAGTTTTAATCTATCCACGAGTTTCTGGCCTTAAGGGATGGCCAGAACACCTAGCCACTAGTCCAAGCAATAGTTAAGGCTAGCATCTCTTGCCACGACACCTAGCCACGATTTTGAGCCACTAGTCTTAGCTACACCACCTCATATCTTGAGGTTATCTTGAGATGATTTCGGGGCTTTTTAGTGTCCCCGCGGCCCGGTCCTCGACCAGGCCTCCACCCCCAGGAAGCAGCCCGTGACAGCTGACTAACACCCAGGTACCTATTTTACTGCAAGGTAACCTCATGCAGAGGATCTTAGGTAATATTTCTAATTATATGTCTTAGCCTACTCCCTCTTAGCCATATGGCCTAGCCAACGTTCCTAGACATGTGTCCTAGCCAACAACACCTCTTAGCCATAACTGGCACCCAGTTGCCGCGCTTTTGCTTTCAACATTTATACTGCAACTCCGAGAATGAAGAGAGAGAGACAAAAAAGGGGCCCAGCTTTTTTAATGCTTCGCAACTTTAATGCTTTTAGGTAAATTTCAAACCGCTGTCAAGAGTTACAAGCGGCATTTTTAATTCTGGAATTTTACTAGCGGTATTATTTTGTTTACATATTTATTTTGTGTGAATTCTTGCATGAATACATTTACAGATGTGTAAAATATCGGTGTGCTTACCTAGATGTTTTCATTCAACATTGTTTACAGGGGGAAGCGACAGTTTGCTGTTAAGTCCCAACTCGTGGCTTTAGTTTTATATATAATTGGGGTGTTCTCACCTATTTGGGTTTATAGGATTGAGCATTTGCTGTTGGATCACCCCTATTCCACCCTATTCCACTCGCTGGTTGTTTTATTCATTGAACTTATCATGGTTGAGAATAGGGAAAGTAGAATAATTAGTCATTGTATACAATTGACTGAATCCACTAAGTTCTGTCCATCCGTTGTTAAATCAACCAGTCCACTTGCATCTCCTTCCTTTTCCCACCTTTTCTTTTATTACCTATTCCCCTTCTTTAATATTATGCTTCATCCTTCTGTCCCTTTTTTCCTCATTTGTTGTTTTCACCCTTTGATGGAATCTGTACAAGTTTCCCACCAAGAGATTCATGAGATTTGAGCCCATATTCCACTTTTTAAAACTCCACCAGTCACCTAACTCCCTCACAAAACAATCTCTCCCCAAAACAATCACTCCCCCAAAACAATTACTCCCCCATTCCTACGTCTCCCCTGTTTAGTCACCCATTCCATAACCCATCTCCCTCCCTGTCCCGCCCCCTCACCGTCTCTCTCTCATATGTAGATAGAGAATCTCTTGCCAAATACTGATACAATATTACCCTTCCATGCAAATTTACCCCGCCACGGGCGTCAGAGACGATTGGGCTAGCAACGCCACCATACGTTTGCCTCTCTCTCTCTCTGCCCTTCTCTTACTCTCCCTTCTCCTCCCTCCCTATAAACCCCCCTTTCACCCTCTTTTCTAATCTCCATTTCACTCTACGATACTAACTGGAGAAGTTGGATGGGGCCACATTTCATTCGCCTTTTGTTTCGAGCTGGGGTTCGAACCGTGAGAGTCAATATTCATATGGATTACACACCCCAATTGGTGCTAGGGGTTTCAAAGACCAGTTTTCTCGCTCCATATGTTTGAGGAGGATTCAATTGATATTCTGCAGGCGGTGGGGATAACTCTGGGGATTAGTGTCCAGAGGAAGCGAAAGGGAGGAGAGATTTATTGTCAGAGAGAGAGAGAGAGAGAGAGAGAGAGAGAGAGAGAGAGAGAGAGAGAGAGAGAGAGAGAGAGAGAGAGAGAGAGAGAGAGAGAGAGAGAGAGAGAGAGAGAGAGAGATTGTATCTGTTCTGTGTGCTTGAATGCGTGCGTGTTTGACTATTAATGTTTACCGTTTGTGCGTGCAGAATCGAGGTGATAGCTCTTGGACCCCGCCTTTCTAACCATTGTTTATTTAATGTGAAGAATCCTGATCTGTTTTTTTTTCTTTATCGTTATTTACTATATATTTTTCACACACACATTCACTCACACACACACACATACACACACACACACACACACACACACTAACACAGCATGTGAAAGAAGATACTAGGGAAAGAGGAGGGGATACGCCCAGCCTATTAGATCTCATTATCACTCAGAATGTAGAAGACATCGAGCAGTTGGAACATGAAATACCACTAGGAGCTAGTGACCATTGTGTCCTAGTCTTTGACTACATGATGGAGCTTGAAATTGTGACCAAAGGATAAGAGGTCCGGGAAAGGAGACTTGATTACAGAAAAGGGGACTACAGAAGGATAAGGGACTTCCTGGGAGAAGTGCAGTGGGAGGAAGAACTTAGAGGAAAAACAGTGCAAGGTATGATGAACCAAGTCATATTGAAATGCAAGGAGGCTGAAGATAGATTTATTCCAACAATAAAGGAAAAAAGCAGGAGGGAATATAATAACCCATGGTTTAATAGACAGTGTCAGGAAGCAAAGGTGAGAAGCAGGAGGGAGTGGAGGAAGTACAGAAGACAAAGGACAGAGGACAACAGGATTAGATGTAACAGAGCTAGGAATGATTACATTAACATAAGACGAGTGTCGGAAAGAAATTATGAGAATGATATTGCAGTCAAAGCGAAAAAGCAACCAAAATTACTACATAGCCATATAAGAAGGAAGATGTCGGTAAATGACCAAGTGACAAGACTGAGGAAAACAGAATACAGAAAGCGACAAGGAAATCTGCGAGGTACTGAATGCAAAATTCCATGGAGTGTTCACAACCGAGCCTGAGCAGCTCCCATTGTTAGAAGAGATTACCCAAGATGAAAGACTATCAGATATAGAGGTGACAGCAGAGGATGTAATGAAACAGTTGACAACACTGGATGCAAATAAAGCTGTTGGACCAGACAAAGTATCACCGTGGATACTTAAAGAGGCAGCGCAGGCTCTCAGCGTGCCTCTGGCAATGATCTTTAATGAGTCACTTATGTCGGGAGATTTGCCCAGTTGCTGGAAGGAGGCAAATGTCGTACCGATTTTCAAAAAAGGTGATAGGGAGGAGGCACTTAACTACAGACCCGTATCACTGACAAGCATCCCCTGCAAAATACTTGAAAGAATAATTAGGCTAAGACTTGTTGAGCACCTGGAGAGCATTGGGTTTGTAAACAAGCACCAACATGGGTTCTGGACAGGGAAATCATGCCTAACAAACCTTTTAGAATTCTATGATAAAGTAACAAGGATAAGGCAGGACAGAGAAGGCTGGGCAGACTGCATATTTCTTGACTGCCAAAAGGCCTTTGATACGGTACCGCACATGAGACTGCTATACAAACTTGAGAGGCAGGCAGGAGTAAGCGGAAAGGCCCTAGTATGGGTGAAGAACTACCTAACAGGAAGGAGCCAGAGGGTAATGGTAAGGGGCGAAAAGTCGGACTGGCGAACAGTAACAAGTGGAGTACCTCAAGGATCGGTGCTGGGACCAATCCTCTTTCTAATTTACGTAAATGATATGTTTACAGGAGTGGAATCATACATGTCGATGTTTGCAGATGACGCAAAATTAATGAGAAGAGTTGTGACAGACGAGGATTGTAGGATCCTCCAAGAGGACTTAAACAGGCTGCAGAGATGGTCAGAGAAATGGCTACTGGAGTTTAACACCAGTAAATGTAAAGTTATGGAAATGGGATCAGGTGACAGGAGACCAAAGGGACAGTACACAATGAAGGGGAACAGCCTACCTGTAACGATTCGAGAAAGAGACCTGGGAGTGGATGTGACACCTAATCTAACTCCTGAGGCACATATAAATAGGATAACGACAGCAGCGTACTCTACACTGGCGAAAATTAGAACTTCATTCAGAAACCTAAATGAGGAAGCTTTTAGGGCGCTTTACACTGCCTACGTGAGACCCGTCTTAGAGTATGCCGCGCCATCATGGAGCCCCCACCTGAAGAAACACATAAAGAAACTGGAGAAGGTTCAGAGGTTTGCGACGAGGCTTGTCCCAGAGTTACGAGGGATGGGATATGAAGAGCGGCTGAAGGAACTGAACCTTACGACACTAGAGAAAATAAGGGAGAGAGGAGATATGATAGGGACATATAAAATACTCAGGGGAATTGACAAAGTGGAAATAGATGAAATGTTCACACGTAATAATAACAGAACGAGGGGACATGGGTGGAAACTGGAAACTCAGATGAGTCACAGAGATGTTAGGAAGTTTTCTTTTAGCGTGAGAGTAGTAGAAAAATGGAATGCACTTGGGGAACAGGTTGTGGAAGCAAATACTATTCATACTTTTAAAACTAGGTATGATAGGGAAATGGGACAGGAGTCATTGCTGTAAACAACCGATAGCTAGAAAGGCGGGATCCAAGAATCAATGCTCGATCCTGCAAGCACATATAGGTGAGTACATATAGGTGAGTACACACACACACACATACACATACAGCCCGTAACAGCTGTCTAACTCCCAGGTACCTATTTACTGCTAGGTAACATCAGGGTGAAAGAAACTCTGCCCATTTTGTTTCTGCCATTATTGGGGATCGAATCCGGACCCTAGGATTATGAGTCCAGAGCGCTGTCCACTCAGCTTTCAGGGCCCCCCTGATAGAGTGTGTGTGTGTGTGTGTGTGTGTGTGTGTGTGTGTGTGTGTGTGTGTGTGTGTGTGTGTGTGTGTGTGTGTGTGTGTGTGTGTGTGTGTGTGTGTGTGCTATAGCCTAACTAAAAATATCAAATTTAATTTTGTTTTTAATTTTGAATCTTCAGTTTTTTGAATAGGCACCGTCCGCCCTATCCAGCTCAACCCTTTCTTCTCTTCCTACCTTGGCTTCCCCTCTCTTTCCCCCCCTCTCATCCATACCCCTCCTTCCTTCTTTTGCACTTCATTCCTTACTCTTCTCCATTATCTCCTTGTCCCTCTTGTTCTATTTCCACCCCATTGTTTCACTTCCCTTTTCACCAAAGCCTCACTTTGCCTTACTAGTATCCCCCATACTCCCATCTCCCCTCTTCTTCTCCTCCTCTCACCCTCTTCTCCTCAGCCTCTTTCCACTTCTCTTCAATTTCTCCTTTCCCCTCCTCCTCTCCTTCTCTCTGCCTACCTCTCCCTTCCTAACATTTTTCTAAAACTCTCGTCCAAGGTAAACAAATTGAGCAGGAGTTTCCCCTTGTCGGTCCCTGGGCCCCTGAAGCCCTCAGCTGGCACTTCTACGCCCCTGGAGAGCTGCTGGGATGCAGGGCTGTTGTGTAAGGGCTGTTGAAGCGGGCGAGGAGCCGTGTTGGGTGAAGTGGACAATAGGCTATGCAAAAGAAGGGGGGCAGCGTTTAGTGATCAAGCGACAAAATTGAAGGGGCAGGGATTAGTGATCAGGCAAGACAATTGAAGGGGCAGGGATTAGTGATCAGGCAACACAAATCAAGACACTCGATCAACTAATCAGGCAAATTGGAGAAAATGACTATTTTAACTAATCTGGCTACACAGTAACTCGGAGAAAGGGGCTGAATGCGAACGATATATATATATATATATATATATATATATATATATATATATATATATATATATATATATATATATATATATATATATATATATATATATATATATATATATATATATATATATATATATATATATATATATATATATATATATATATATATATATATGCGAACAAGCCTGAATGGTCCCCAGGACTATATGCGAATGAAAACTCACACCCCAGAAGTGTGAGTTTTATATATATATATATATATATATATATATATATATATATATATATATATATATATATATATATATATATATATATATATATATATATATAATATATATATATATATATATATATATATATATTATATATATATATAAATATATATATATATATATATATATATATATATATATATATATATATATATATATATATATATAATGTCGTACCTAGTTGCCAGAACACAGTTCTCGGCCTACTATGCAAGGCCCGATTTGTTAAATAAGCCAAGTTTTCCAGAATTTACATATTTTTCGATTTTTTTTGTAATGAAATGATAAAGCTATCCATTTCATTATGTATGAGTTAAGTTTTTAATATGATTTAAAACTAAAGTAGGTACGTGACCGAACCTAACCAACCCTACCTAACCTAAACTAGTATAACTAAGTCAATAATTTATGTCCTTAATATACAGACCATCTTCAGAATAGACAGTACGTTTTAATACTAAATGTAATAAGTACAATCCTGAATATCGGCATAGTACATAAATGCACTTAATCGCCAGCATTGCACCAAAATAATGTGAATATTAATTTACCTAAAGAGCTGTATAGAAAACCACGACCTAAACTTACCTTGGTTATGTAGGAGGACAAACATGTAAATAGCATTTATTGCTTATTAATTACAATTAATACCTAACCTATATCTATATGGATATTACAGTTTTATAGAACTAATAAAACAAAACTAAAGTCTTTCAATAAATTATAAAGTATCTCAGGATATTTGCCTTTTTTTTTAAATATCTATTGTTTAAAACAACGGAAAAAGAAATTCTTTATATTTAAAACTTGTGTGCATAGAATTGAACACAAAAACTTCAACCTAAAAATTTTGAGTGTATTAACAAGAAATAAGGAGAATATATGGGGAGGTAAATGTAACAGCATAATTAAGTGTAATGATATACTATTTAGACAGTCAGGAATGTACTTATTACATTTAGTTTTAGAGGGTACTGTCTATTCGAAAGAAGGGTTGCACTCACAAGATGAGTATAGGGTGCCCAATAAACTACAACTTGCATGATGAGTATAATATTCATGCTATATATTACAGTAAATAAAATATAACATTTTATCTGTGGCGTACCAAAGGTAAAATGGTAAATTTTAAGGGTTAACTGGAGAAGATCATCACGACAAATGGGGGGACCATCGACAAGCCGCCAGCTTCTTGTCCTCGTCGATGCCACTAATGTAAGTGGCCCTCAGGTATATAAATACTTTAATGACAAAAATTTGAAAATATATAGTATGGTTCCGAATGTCTGATGATATAGAACATATTAAGGTTTAAAATCAAAATAAGAGCTCTACTTGTGGCTGACATTCCCCAGCTTGGCGCCTTCTTTTGGTAATTACTTGCTTGTGGCTGACATACAGTAAATAATCAGAATATTTCAGCCATAATTCAGCTAAACATCAGTCATGCATCATAGTTAGCATATGCATATCTTTACTGCTGTTTTGTGTATTAACGCAAGTAAGTAATTATCAAAGAAGGCTCCAAACCGGGAAGGTTATGTAGCACCATCAAATGTGTGGAATAATCAGAGGGCGCTAAATATCACTAAGAATGCCAATACGAGAACAAACGCTTAAGGCGAACGATATCAAAAGTATCTGATTCTTGGTGAATCCTATCGAGGGACAAGTGACCGCGAGGGACGGTCGGAAAGCAAGACACGCTCGTCCTGGAAGTGAAGACATTCAACAAGGATATGCACAACTGTAAGAGGGATAATGCAGTTAGGACAATAAGGAGCAGGGCGGCGCTCCATTAAGTGTCCATGAGACACTTAAGCTCGTATGGCCAATACGCAACCTCGCCAGAACCGTTTCCCACTCGGTTACGGTGGTAGGAGGAAGGCCACGGGGACACACTACTCTTAAGAGTATGCAGTTTGTTACCAGTATCAGAAGACCAACAACTCTGCCATTGGGCAAGGATGGAGGAATGAATAACTGGGTAAAAGTCAGAATAAAGAATACCTTTATGGGAGATAGGATAGGTGCGGAGAGCTTCCTGAGCGGCAGCATCCACACGCTCATTGAAAGAGACACCAATATGGCTGGGAACCCAGCAAAACTCAATTGTCTTAAATCTACTGGAGATAAGAAACAGTCAATGTTGAACCTCGACGACCACCAGATTGACTGGATTAAAGGACTCCAGAGCCATAAAGGCACTGCGAGAGTCAACTACAACCACAAAGGAGGATTGACAGCGAGAAAGCAGGAGACGAAGAGCATAGAGAATAGCATAAAGTTCTGCAGTGAAGATGCTAGTCTGGAAGCAGGCGACACATATAGGTGTGGTCAGGAAAAACAACAGAGTTGCCTATACCATGCACAGATTTAGACCAAATGGTGAAGATGGAAACGGAGTGGGAGTGTGAAGATAAGTGTTCAAGGAAAAGGCGTTTTAGAACTGTAGAAGGGGTAAAAGCGTTAGTGATGTGAGTCAGAGATTTACAATATTTAGGAAGGGGGACCCTCCACAGAGGCATGCACGGAACAACACGAGGAGAAATGTTAATAATACTAAATGAAAGAGAATGTTGCAGGAGAGACAACCAGACAGAAAGAGGGAGATGGTGAAGGGGAACAGGAACTATAGGACTGGGGAAAAGTCAAAGCACGACACAGGCAAGAGTGAGGGTGTTGTAAGGACCACGCAAGGTAGCGAAGATAGTAGCGGTCTCGGTGGTCCTGGAGAGACAGGAAGCGAGTGTCAACATACAAGCTGAGGGTAGGAGTTGAACGAAAGGCACCAGAGCTGAGGTGCAACCCAGTATGGTGCCAAGGATCAAGACGGCGAAGAGTAGAAGGAGAAGCAGAAGAGTAAGCAATGCAACCATAATCGAGATTGAACAGTACGAGAGAGGAATGTAAAGAGAGGAGTGTACTCCTATCCGGTCCCCAAGAAGTATGGGACAAAACCTTAAGTAGGTTAAGGGCCTTAGAGCATTCAACACGGAGGTAAGAAATATGGGGTGACCAAGACAAACGAGTGTCAAAGATTAACCCCAAAAGCTTAGGAAAATCTTTGTACACAAGGGGATGACCATAAAGCGACAAAGAGGGACGGAGAACGACATGCTTCCGAGTAAAAGTCACAGCAAAAGTCTTAGTTGCAGAGAACTTGAAGTCATGATTGGAGGCCCAAGACAACACGGCATCAATCGCAAGTTGAAGCCGCCGTTGAAGGATAGGTGAATCATCACTTCGACAGCAGAGGGCAAGATCGTTGATATAGAGAGCGGAGAAGACGCCAGAAGGGAGGGAAGAAGACCATTGAGGGCAACCAGAAAAAGATTAGTACTCAGAACACTACCTTGGGGTACACCTTCGTATTGTCGAAAAGAGGCAGAGAGAGTGGCACCAAGCCTCACTCTAAAGGAACGATGAGAGAGGAAGCTTCGGAGGAAGAGAGGGAGATTACCACGAAGGCCAAAATAACGAAGTTGGGACAGAATATGGTATCTCCAGGTGGTGTCGTAGCCTTTTCCAGGTCAAAAAGGAAAGCTACAATGAAGGTCTTCACAGCAAAAGCAGTGCGAATATGAACGTCCAAGTTCACCAGAACATAAGTCGTGCTGCGGCACTTGTGAAAACCAAATTCAGAAGGGAAGACGAGGTGAAAGCATTCCAAGTACTACATCAGACACACATTGTCCACTCATTCAAAGAGTTTGTTAACACAACTCGGTGAGGGAAATAGGGCGGAAGTCCTTAGGGAATGTCCCGAGAGACCCCGGTTTCCGAATAGGGCAGTACAACGGCATTGAGCCAGTCCTCAGAGACTGACGACGACTCCCAGACCTGATTATACAGACTCAGTAAATACTGAGACGTGCAAAGAGGGGGGATGCCGAAGCATCTCATAATGAATTTCATCTTAACCCCCTGCCGTAGAACCGCAGAGGGCCAGGGCAGACTGCAGTTCAAAGAGAGAGAGAGAAGGCATCTTTATAGGGAAGGTGGAGATGAGTGCAGAAATCTAAGGGATGAGATTCAAGAGCGGGCTTAAGAAGAAGGAAGGATTGAGGAAGATGAGAACCAGAGCTAACAGTAGAAAAGTGGGAACCCAGTTCGGTTACGACCTTCACTGGGTCCGCCACAAGAGTACCTGGAGGTGAAGGACCGTGAGACATCTGGAACGAACTTACTTCTTGCGGACTTTCTTCCAGATTTGCGGTAGAGGAGTTTCGGATGTAATGGTGGAAACATAAGATTGCCAACTCTCACGTTTAGCTGTACGGATGGTCCTATGGGCCACTGCTCTTGCCTTCCGAAACAAAATAAAAGAATCAGCCGTCTGCCGACGTTGGTATTTATTCCAGGCTGCACGCTTACAGCGGACACAGTCCGCATTCCACCAGAGAACGCACTTCTACGTGCCCCGGAAGGTAGAGCGAGGAATAAAGAGGAAGGCAGTGTCGAAGACAGTATCATGAAAAAGGAGGAGGGCGTGAGGGAAAGGCAGAGCGGAGAGGTCGGAGAGAGTAGCATGGAGGGTGAATAGATTCCAGTCAGCCTTGGCAAACTACCACCTAGGGAAGGAAAAGGGAGGGTGAAAAGAGAAAAAGATAACAAGGATGGGGAAATGGTCACTGTTATGGAGGTCATTAAAAACCCGTCACGTGAAATCTAAGTAAAGAGACGACAAACAAAGAAAAAGATCAAGACAGGAAAGGGTGCGAGTGCGAGAGTTCACTTGAGTGGTTTCACCAGGATTCAGAAGAGACGGAAGAAGAGAGGACAAATGGTTCCAGAAGGCGGCCTCGGGTGTTTGTCAGAACATCACCCCAGAGGGTATTGTTGGAAATTTCCAACACTGATACATCTCTATTGTATCACAATACACTACTGTTGTATATTAATTACAGTATCAATTAACTTTACTTACTGTAGTACTAATATAAATTAATATTTCTATCTGCGCGTCATTTGCTGACATTCTCACCACATCGAGAGGCAGGATTGCATCAGATATTGTCTAGCAAGACATATTTATTACCAATATATTAGAGAATTGAGTAAGGTTCTCTACTTTTATCAGTATTCTGTATAATAATTAATTATGTGAGGATTGGCGTGGCTGACGAGTCGCACAGCGAGACGTGAGGATTGGCGTGGCTGACGAGTCGCACAGCGAGACGTGAGGATTGGCGTGGCTGACGAGACGCACAGCGAGACGTGAGGATTGGCGTGGCTGACGAGTCGCACAGCGAGACGTGAGGATTGGCGTGGCTGACGAGTCGCACAGCGAGACGTGAGGAGTGGCGTGGCTGACGAGTCGCACAGCGAGACGTGAGGATTGGCGTGGCTGACGAGTCGCACAGCGAGACGTGAGGATTGGCGTGGTTGACGAGTCGCACAGCGAGACGTGCGGATTGGCGTGGCTGACAAGTCGCACAGCATTAGTCGCGTGGTAGCTCAACAGACGGCCGCCATTCAATACCATCACGTGGTCTACAGTGCTCAACAGTTTAATAATGCGTCTACAATTATAGTCATGACCTGTTATTACGCGTACACAGCAGTGGACGCCAGGGACTGACAGATGCGATACCGGCAGACCTTAGTGTTCTCGCACGCTCACGTTAAGTATACTTTTCTGGTTTGATACATCATTCAAGATCGTGTATTTGTGGGTAGTCTGTCGTTATATTACAAGAAGACCTATACTACAATGTTAGTTGATTTTCCCTTTTTATTTAAATTTCAATGAATATTTAAATAATTCATAGCCTAATCAAATGCTACTCAAATTTCCATGATTGCAGCGTGCAGGCGAGGATGTAACAAGTTGTCTCTCTTCACCTATGATGTTCACTGCTGGTTTCTTCATTATTGGAATCTTGTGATCACGTGGGCGAGTAACGAAACGGACTTAGTGAAGTCGTCTTACAGCTAAGACATATGTTTTTGTAGAAATTTGAATAAGATTATTAGTAGTTTCTATATATAAATTCATATAGGATAGTTGAGAGGAATAATCTAACGCAAGAATTTATCACTCGGTGTTTAATGAACCTACATTTATTATTTCTTAAGATTTAATAATCTTTCATTATTAATTATTTAATATGTCATATCTTGAATCTACATTCTAGTTCAGGTTTTGCCATGTTACTGACCTTTTAATGAACTAGTGACGAACCACACTGGTTCCTAGATATATATGAACGTCTAGAAATAACCCCCAAATGTTGATATTTGAGGCTTTAACTTTAATCAATTAATAATACAGTCTATTCATTGTCTTTAAGTGATTGTTAAATCAATTACCATACATAGGCACTGGTTCTATAGTGTTAAATTCATACTCACCTTTATTTGTTTTCCATCTTTTCTCAAAAGTGGGTGGTCCTTCGATTTATGTTAATTATCATTATTAAATAATTCAATATGTGAGTAAAGCCCCAGATACCCAACAGGTATGTCAACAGTTGAAATCACTCAACAGGAGCACAGGCTCCGGCAAGGAGTCCAGTAGGTCCTTAAGATCAGGAGGAGAAAGTGGGACATTTGGGGGGGGGGGGGGGGAAGATAAATGGAACAAACCGTATACCATTTACTCTGACAAAGACATGGGCAGCAGAACATTGGATAGGGATGGAAAATGTAGGGGGACGAAGGGAATATTAGTACGAATCGAGAGAGCAGTAGAGTTATGAGCCCCAGAAAAAGTTGGGGGAAGGGGGGGAGAGAAAAAGGAATAACCACGGAAGTGACCAGGACGAGCACCAAGCATTGGCTCCTGGAGACATACAAAAAGGGGTGAAAACTGTGTAATCATGAGTTGGAGTTCATGGAAGTTGGCATAAAATCCACGAATAATCCATTGAAGCATTGAAGAATAGACATCGGCAAAAAGAGAAAGGACAGCAACAGAGAATAATGAAGAAACAAAGGTAAAGAAGAACACAATATATTAAATATGCTCAGGATCAGGATCAGAGTCAGCAAAGTCAGGGTTAAGGGGGCATTTATAAACTGAGTAAGGATGGAGTGAAGGGAGTGGGAGGACAGACCAAAGGCGGATGGGTAGATTCCGGAGGAGGAGAAGACAACTGAGAGGGGTGGTCTGGGACAGCAGGAGGAGGGGGTGGGGCAGAAACAGGGGAGGGAATCAGGGGCTAAAGTAACCTCCATGGCTGGGACAGGGGGCACGACCACCGAAATGGGAGGGGATGGAGTGAGAGAGTCAGGGGTAGGAGGGGGGGGGGGGAAGGAAGAGAGTGTTGCCTTCTTACCCGCCGGGGAGGACAAAAGAGAGGAGCCAGGCTTATGTTTCAGACTCGAAGAGACAGGTGTTCCAGCAACAACGTACTGGGTGACAGACTCAATTGTCTTAACAGGAGAAGATGAATGGGAGTGAACAACATGGAGATTGCAGGGAGGATGATGTATATCAGCCTGGACAGACAGGCGGTGTGGAGGGCCAAGAGACTGGGGGGAGGGATGGGAAGAAGGATCGGGGAAAGAAGACACAGGAGACATGGCAGACTGGGTAGGAAGGGGGGAAACTCCAAATGGAGAACCAGGAGGGGGGCCCCTTCAGGACAGAACGTAAAGGAACAGAGGAGGAGGTGGGCGTGTCCGTGTCTAAGGCCTGGAAACGGTTGAGACTGAGTAAGGTGGGAAGGACGAGGAGAGGTAGAACGCAACACGCGAGCACAAGATACGCCAGTGAAACGGGGTGAGACAGCGAACTTGGTGTCTCGCTTCATTAAAAAGACAGACGATCCCAGTGTTTCAAGTGGAGGACGACTTCCTTAAGATTGTAGTGAACATACGCGCGGGAGAAGGTTCACCGCAATTGAGGTAGCGAGCCTGAGGGGAAGAGCACTCTGACTTAGAGTGATCATCATCCCTACACAAGGGGCATAGATACACAGTACTTGTGCATTTGAGAGCACCATGCCTGAACTTTCAGCACTTATTGCAAAGTCTAGGAGAGGGAATGTACTCCTGAACGTAGAGGGCGGAAGGGTCCTACTATTAAAGGTGATTTTTAGAACTCGAAGGGGCTGACGGCGACGACCACGATGGGGTCGAGTAAACGTGCCCACCTGGAGGACAGACTGGCCTTAGGCTTTGAGGATATATTTAATATTCAAATTCAAATTCAAATGTTTATTTAGGTAAAGTACATGCATACAAGGTGTGATACAAATATTGATGAATTTATAGATAGGGCTAGAACATACAATGCCTAAAGCTACTATTACTCAAAGCGTTTCAGGGAGGAAAAACACTAAAGACTAAAACTTAATACTAATTGAGATTAAAGTATAAAATGTGTAGAGAAAATAAAAAAATAAAAAAAGGGGGGAACATAGCAGAAAAACAGCAAAAATACAGTATGGTCGACAAACATTGTTTAAAAAAATAACAGACATGGGTTGACATTATAGGGGAAAGGTAGGTTACAGGGAGTTAATTAGGTAGTGCTTAGTTTTTATCTTAAACTGGTTGAGAGAGGTACAGTCTTTAACATGATTGGGAAGGTCATTCCACATTCTGGGTTCCTTGATTTGTAGAGCATTTCTAGTTTGATTAAGTCGTACTCTTGAAATATCAAAACTGTATTTGTTTCTGGTGTGGTGCTCATGGGTTCTGTTACAACCTTCAATGAAGCTTTTAAGGTCAGGATTGGCATTACAGTTCAGCGTTATATATATATATATATATATATATATATATATATATATATATATATATATATATATATATATATATATATATATATAAATATTATATATATATATATATATATATATATATATATATATATATATATATATATATATATATATATATATATATATATATATATGTCGTACCTAGTAGACAGAACGCACTTCTCAGCCTACTATGCAAGGCCCGATTTGCCTAATAAGCTAAGTTTTCATGAATTAATATATTTTCTCTAATTTTTTTCTTATGAAATGATAAAGCTACCCATTTCATTATGTATGAGGTCAATTTTTTTTTATTGGAGTTAAAATTAACGTAGATATATGACCGAACCTAACCAACCCTACCTAACCTATCTTTATAGGTTACGTTAGGTGGCTGAAAAAGTTAGATTAGGTTAGGTTAGGTTAGGTAGGTTAGGTAGTCGAAAAACAATTAATTCATGAAAACATGGCTTATTAGGCAAATCGGGCCTTGCATAGTAGGCCGAGAAGTGCGTTCTGGCTACTAGGTACGACATATATATACCTGTATATATATATATATATATATATATATATATATATATATATATATATATATATATATATATATATATATATATATACAGGTATATATATGTATCCCCAGTACTCTAGCTGGGGAGCCGGCTAGAGTACCATCATCCAAAAACCAAATGTTGAGCTCACTGGACAGGTTATCGGTGACTTCCTTGAAAACTAGGCAGAAAAGAAAGGGAGCAAGGGGGTCACCTTGTTGGACACCTTCTTGTGATTCAATTTCATGTTCCCCCCCCCAAAAAAAAAAAACACACAAATATATATATATATATATATATATATATATATATATATATATATATATATATATATATATATATATATATATATATATATATATGTAAGTGTTTGTAGAAAGCCTATTGGTCCATATTTCTTGATGCTTCTATATTGGAGCGGAGTCTTGAGGTGGGTAGAATATAGTTGTGCAATAATTGGCTGTTGATTGCTGGTGTTGACTTCTTGATGTGTAGTGCCTCGCAAACGTCAAGCCGCCTGCTATCGCTGTATCTATCGATGATTTCTGTGTTGTTTACTAGGATTTCTCTGGCGATGGTTTGGTTGTGGGAAGAGATTATATGTTCCTTAATGGAGCCCTGTTGCTTATGCATCGTTAAATGCCTAGAAAGAGATGTTGTTGTCTTGCCTATATACTGGGTTTTTTGGAGCTTACAGTCCCCAAGAGGGCATTTGAAGGCATAGACGACGTTAGTCTCTTTTAAAGCGTTCTGTTTTGTGTCTGGAGAGTTTCTCATGAGTAGGCTGGCCGTTTTTCTGGTTTTATAGTAAATCGTCAGTTGTATCCTCTGATTTTTGTCTGTAGGGATAACGTTTCTATTAACAATATCTTTCAGGACCCTTTCCTCCGTTTTATGAGCTGTGGAAAAGAAGTTCCTGTAAAATAGTCTAATAGGGGGTATAGGTGTTGTGTTAGTTGTCTCTTCAGAGGTTGCATGGCTTTTCACTTTCCTTCTTATGATGTCTTCGACGAAACCATTGGAGAAGCCGTTATTGACTAGGACCTGCCTTACCCTACAGAGTTCTTCGTCGACTTGCTTCCATTCTGAGCTGTGGCTGAGAGCACGGTCGACGTATGCGTTAACAACACTCCTCTTGTACCTGTCTGGGCAGTCGCTGTTGGCATTTAGGCACATTCCTATGTTTGTTTCCTTAGTGTAGACTGCAGTGTGGAAACCTCCGCCCTTTTCCATGACTGTTACATCTAGAAAGGGCAGCTTCCCATCCTTTTCCATCTCGTAAGTGAAACGCAGCACGGAACTCTGCTCAAATGCCTCCTTCAGCTCCTGCAGATGTCTGACATCAGGTACCTGTGTAAAAAATGTCGTCAACATACCTGCAGTATATGGCCGGTTTCAAGTTCATGTCGACTAAGACTTTTTGCTCGATGGTACCCATGTAGAAGTTTGCAAACAGGACACCTAGGGGAGAACCCATGGCGACCCCATCTACTTGCTTATACATGTGCCCATCCGGGCTCAAGAAGGGTGCCTCTTTAGTACAAGCTTGGAGTAGTTTCCTCAGAATATTTTCTGGTATGTCAAGAGGAGTACAGGCTGGATCACGATACACTCTGTCTGTATATATATATATATATATATATATATATATATATATATATATATATATATATATATATATATATATATATATATATATATATATATATATATATATATATATATATATATATATTTTTGTGTGTGTGTGTGTTTTTTTTGGGGGGGAGGGAACATGAAATTGAATCACAAGAAGGAGTCCAACAAGGTGACCCCCTTGCTCCCTTTCTTTTCTGCCTAGTTTTCAAGGAAGTCACCGATAACCTGTCCAGTGAGCTCAACATTTGGTTTTGGGATGATGGTACTCTAGCCGGCTCCCCAGCCTCACTCTTGGACGACATAAGAATAATTCAGGAGCACGGAGCAAGCCTAGGCCTCACCCTGAACCCTTCCAAGTGCGAAATAACCTCCACCAACCAGCACATAATAGAGCAAATAATGGTTGTTTTGCCTGACATTCATACAACCAACCCTGAGGACAGCACACTCCTAGGTGCTCCTCTTGGAAGGAATGCCATCGACAGGGTCCTTGGTAAGAAGATCACTGACCTGAAGAGGATGAACGAGAGGATTGAAGACATCGATGCTCATGATGCACTTTACCTCATCACCAGATGCTTGTCCCTCCCCAGGCTGACCTACTTTCTAAGATGTTCGCCATCTTTCAACAATATTAAACTAGAAGAGTACGACAGCTTGCTGAAATCAACACTAGAAAAAGCCCTCAGTCTTTCCCTCAGCGACTTACAGTGGAAACAGGCCTCCCTTCCTGTCAGACTCGGGGGCCTTGGCGTGCGAACAGCAACACAAATTGCTGTACCAGCGTTCCTGTCCTCTTCAGTGGGGTCTGACAACTTGGTGAAGGAAATCCTACCTGAGCACCTAGTTCAATAGGCAGGGGTACATGATCCCAGTTTCACAGACTGCATAACCAAATGGGCCTCTCTCGCAGGCCCAGCACCCCAACCACCGCCTTCTGAAGCCCATAAGCAATCCAGCTGGGATCGCCCCATTGCCGACCAAGAAGCTGCGACTTTGCTAGAAGCTGCAACAACACCACATGACACTGCCCGACTTAGAGCTGTAGCAGCTCCCCATGCAGGTGATTTCCTATTAGCAACCCCAATGTCAGCAATCGGCACCCGTCCCACACCGCAGGCCCTCCGAATTGCCGTGGCTCTCCGCCTCGCTGCCCCAATCCACACCGAATACTCCTGTATTCGCGGGGAGGCAGAGGCCGACAGATACGGACAGGAGGATGGCATGTAAGACACGGCGAGGTCAATGACATTATTAAGAGAAGCCTTACCACAGCCGGTTGTCCAGCAGAGAGAGAGAGCCCCGTTACCTAATGTCCCGCAACTCTGATGAGCCTGTCGGTCGCCCAGACAGAATCACGGTGAACCCCTGGAAGAATGGTAGACAGTTGGTGTGGGACTACACTTGCGTTTCAACTTTAGCCAATACCTATGTTGACTTCAGTGCTACACAAGCAGGAGGAGCTGCCAATCACCGGGAAGCGGCCAAGTCACGTAAATACAGAGACCTTGAGCACCACTACAATTTTGTCCCCATTGCCTCAGAGACACTTGGTGCCTGGGGTAAATGTGCTGCTAGCTTTTTGAAGGAGTTGGGGTGTAAGCTAATCGAAACAACTAGAGACCCTAGAGCTGCCAGTTTTCTTTTTCAGCGCCTTAGTGTGGCAATCCAGAGAGGAAATGCTCACTGCATCCATGGTTCCTGCCCGCCATCTGAGGAGCTGGAGGAACTGTTCAACTTGTGACAAGCAGCCTTGTACCCTGCATGTAATCAATATTGTAACTTTTTTTGTGTAATGACATTTTCAAATAAAGTTAGATAAATATACACACATACCAAAAGAATAGGGGTGGTAGGAGAAGAAAATATCAAAGTGTTCAGTGAGGATCCACAAGGTCTTCTCTGAGTACTCTTTATTTTCTTCTCCGAGGCTATGGGTCCCTACACTTGCACCAGAGATGGTACCCCTTCTAGGTAAAAAAAAATATATATATATAAATATATATATATATATATATATATATATATATATATATATATATATATATATATATATATATATATATATATATATATATAATACACATGAGAGGATGTGTAGTGACTTAATATCTAACATATTCAGAGATTTGAGTAGGGGTACCGAGTGATGTCTGGGGCCAAAGTGAGATATTGTCCTAATAGCAGCTTTGTGTTGAGTAATTAGAGGACGTAAATGATTTTGGGTAGTAGAACCCCAAGCACAAATACCATAGTTGAGATAAGGAAAGACGATGGAGTAATAGAACGTCACCAGGGCAGGGCGAGGTCCATAATATCTGATCTTAGAAAGAATGCCAACAGTTTTTTAATCTTTTTTTGATATATTAAGAATGTATCCCTGGAAATTTAGTTTGTGGTCAATGAGAATGCCAAGGAATTTGCCACCTATTTTGTTACAAATTTGGGTATTATTTATCCTGAGATTTATTTGATTTGAGGATTTATTGCCAAACAAAATATAGAAAGTTTTGTTTGGCAATAAATCATCAAATCAAATAAATCTCAGGACAAATAATATCCTCGTGGCAGTCTTTTAGGTCTCTAACACCAGTTGCAACAGAACAATGCGGCTAAGCAGGTAGCTGCATCCTGAGAAGGAGCAGCGACGACACGTGTACCGAGACGGGCGGGGTTAAAAGTAACAAAGGCATCTACCGAATCAACAAAGTGTTTGTGGAGGAAGAAATCGTCAGGAAAAGTTGAATCAAGATGATGTAGATCAAGTGTGGCCGTGGTGGGGACGGCATTGAGAACCCCCACAGAGAGAGAGGTTAAAAGGTGCGGTAGTCACAATGAGAGACAGAGCCGTGCCGAGGTCACCCGTGACGGCTTGGGACTCAACCCTACCAAAGAAGGGGGTGGGAGCGGGGACAGTAGTTCGGTCTGGGCCCAATGTAGCGAGGGCTTACTTTGAGGTTACCCTGAGGTGCTTCCGGGGCTTAGCGTCCCCGCGGCCCGGTCGTCGACCAGGCCTCCTGGTTGCCGGACTGATCAACCAGGCTGTTGGACGAAGCAACTCGCAGCCTGAAGTATGAGACACAGCCTAGTTGATCAAGTATCCTTTGGAGGTGCTTATCCAGTTCTCTCTTGAACACTGTGAGGGGTTTACCAGTTATGCCCCTTATGTGTAGTGGAAGCGTGTTGAACAGTCTCGGGCCTCTGATGTTGATAGAGTTCTCTCTCAGAGTACCTGTTGCACCTCTGCTTTTCAACGGGGGTATTCTGCACATCCTGCCATGTCTTCTGGTCTCATGTGATGTTATTTCTGTGTGCAGGTTTGGGACCATCCCCTCTAATATTTTCCACGTGTAAATTATTATATATCTCTCCCGCCTGCGCTCAAGGGAGTACAGATTTAGGCTCTTTCGGCTCGATCGGTCCCAATAGTTTAGATGTTTTCCTGAGTGGATTCTAGCAGTAAAGGATCTCTGCACGCTCTCCAGGTCAGCAATTTCTCCAGCTTTGAAAGGGGCTGTCATTATACAGCAGTACTCCACTCTAGAGAGCACTAGCGTCTTGAAAAGTATCATCATCGGTATAGCATCTTTAGTGTGAAAAATTCTTGTTATCCAACCTGTCATTTTTCTTGCAGTTGTGACGGCTACTTTATTGTGTTCTTTAAAGGTAAGGTCTTCCGACTTGAGTACACCCAGATCCTTTACATTGCCTTTTCGTTCTATGTTATGATTTGCCTGAGTTTTGTACGTGGTTTCCGTTTTTATATTTTTCATTTTTTCCATTGCGCATGAGCTGGAATTTATCTTCGTTAAACACCATATTATTTTCTGTAGCCCATAGAAAGACCTGATCTACATCTGATTGGAGGTTTGCCGTGTCCTTCTATGTTGCCAACTCATGAAGATCCTAGTGTCATCTGCAAAGGATGTTACAGTGCTATTGGTTGTGTTCTTGTCTATGTCCGATATGAGGATGAGAAAAAGTACTGGAGCAAGCACAGTACCCTGGGTGACTGAGCTCTTCACGGTTGATGGGCTGGATTTTATTTTGTTGACTATTACACATTGGGTTCTGTTGGTCAGGAAATTGTAGATCCATCTGCCTATTTTTCCGGTAATTCCTTTTGAACGCATTTTATGTGCAATAACACCATGGTCACATTTATCAAAAGCTTTTGCGAAATCTCTGTAAATTACATCAGCGTTTTGTTTGTCTTCCATAGCATCTAATGCCATATCATAGTGGTCCCGCAATTGCGACAGGCAAGAGCGCCCTGTTCTGAAACTATGTTGTCCGGGGTTATGGAGATGCTGTGATTCCAAGTATTTTGTGATCTTACTTCTTAGCACTCTCTCAAAAACTTTTATGATGTGCGATGTTAGTGCTATCGGTCTGTAATTTTTTGCCTCTGCCTTATTTCCTCCTTTATGAAGTGGTGCTATCTCTGCTGTTTTTAGTATATCAGGAATAACGCCAGTATCTAGGCTTTGTCTCCACAAAATGTGGAGGGCCTGCGATAGTGTTTTTTTACAGTTCTTGATGAATATGGAGTTCCAAGAATCCGGGCCTGGTGCAGAGTGCATAGGCATACTGTTTATGGCTTCTTCAAAATCCAGTGGGGATAGGGTGACGTCTGATATATGATTTGATGTTGGTATCATATCCATGAAAAATTCTAGCTACAAAGGGCTACAAAGTCTTCCATCACAGTCCGACTCAGGGGAACAGGTCGTCCACCCCACGAGTCTCGGTAAGAAAGATCGTGTCGGTTTCCATTCGGCATTCACTTTAAAAGCCTGGGGCTTGGAAACACACCACCTACCAGGGCAGCCAGGGAGGCCGAATGCGGGCCAGTGCAGGAAGGGTGCGTCGTCCCCAGCGATTCTCCCCCTTTTTAACAGGGGAGTCCTACTGCTTCTTCCAGTCTCCCTCACTGGTGCAAACACCCCATTCCCCCTTTTGTCCCAGCCTGGACACCCAACCATCCACTTAAGGCAGCCCCTCACGGGCGACCCCTCCAGTGGGCGGCCCGATGACTCACAAGGCCCCTACATGGTGCCTTTTAGCACGTACAACACCCAAAGAGGGGCAGGAGAGGAGACAAAGGCAACCCTCACCAGTCCCAGGGAGGTTTATGTGAGCCCCTCACTACGACAAGGCCACACCACGGAGCCGTTTGTGTATTAAAGTGACAAAAATTTTAAGTTAATTTCTGTCTGAATATGATGATGATAAAGTGCAATTAAGGTATCATTGCAACTTTATAGGAAATCGTTAAATGCTAAATATATCTTGGTTCTAATACTTGAAATATTGTTACATTAAATGTTTAAAACAAAGTTTATATCTGTATTTTTAATAAATATAAAATATTAACGTTTATCAATGCATCTCTGAGAGTTACATAATTTATTAGGATTGTGTAGCCTGTGTTCACCATCTGGCTGGACACTGTTGCCTTGGTAGTGTTCATGTGTCCGGACACTGGTGATGGTGGAGTAGTATTTATTTAACCATATCTGGGTTTTCATGTAAGATATATGTTCCTTGAAATGTAGACACATTATCATCTACATCTGTCTTTATTCTGACTTATAGACCTTTAAGGTTACTTTGTATATATGCAATTTAATTACGAAATTTATTGACATTTGTGCAGAGGTTCACACTCCCTGAGCTAGCCATCAACAATAAAAATGCTTATATCTTCACTGTCACTTCAGTTGTATAGGAACAGACAAAATCTTTTATTTAAACTACATCAAGTTCGTAAAAATTCCAATGGATCAATTAAACATTGTTTTGTAAAAGGTGGTAAAATACTAGCTAAGAAGTCTGACACTGGGAAGACCTATGAAATAACCACTGAGGCGCACCTCAGATCTTTCCTCACTGACTGTGGATTATTGACTGAATAACCAGATGCCAAGTGAACCCTATCCCTGGAGTCCCCTCTACCACAGAACCCTATCCCTGGGGTCCCCTCTACCACAGAACACTATCCCTGGAGTCCCCTCTACCACAGAACACTATCCCTGGAGTCCCTCTACCACAGAACACTATCCCTGGAGTCCCTCTACCACAGAACACTATCCCTGGAGTCCCCTCTACCACAGAACCCTATCCCTGGAGTCCCCTCTACCACAGAACACTATCCCTGGGATCCCTCTACCACAGAACACTATCCCTGGATTCCCTTCTACCACAGAACCCTATCCCTGGAGTCCCCTCTACCACAGAACACTATCCCTGGAGTCCCCTCTACCACAGAACCCTATCCCTGGAGTCCCTCTACCACAGAACACTATCCCTGGAGTCCCCTCTATCACAGAACACTATCCCTGGAGTCCCCTCTACCACAGAACACTATCCCTGGAGTCCCCTCTACCACAGAACACTATCCCTGGAGTCCCCTCTACCACAGAACACTATCCCTGGAGTCCCCTCTACCACAGAACCCTATCCCTGGAGTCCCTCTACCACAGAACACTATCCCTGGAGTCCCCTCTACCACAGAACACTATCCCTGGAGTCCCCTCTACCACAGAACACTATCCCTGGAGTCCCCTCTACCACAGAACACTATCCCTGGAGTCCCCTCTACCACAGAACACTATCCCTGGAGTCCCCTCTACCACAGAACACTATCCCTGGGGTCCCTCTACCACAGAACACTATCCCTGGTATCCCTCTACCACAGAACACTATCCCTGGAGTCCCCTCTACCACAGAACACTATCCCTGGAGTCCCCTCTACCACAGAACACTATCCCTGGAGTCCCCTCTACCACAGAACCCTATCCCTGGAGTCCCTCTACCACAGAACACTATCCCTGGAGTCCCCTCTACCACAGAACCCTATCCCTGGAGTCCCTCTACCACAGAACACTATCCCTGGAGTCCCCTCTACCACAGAACACTATCCCTGGAGTCCCCTCTACCACAGAACACTATCCCTGGAGTCCCCTCTACCACAGAACACTATCCCAGGAGTCCCCTCTACCACAGAACACTATCCCTGGAGTCCCCTCTACCACAGAACACTATCCCTGGGGTCCCTCTACCACAGAACACTATCCCTGGAGTCCCCTCTACCACAGAACACTATCCCTGGAGTCCCTCTACCACAGAACCCTATCCCTGGAGTCCCCTCTACCACAGAACACTATCCCTGGAGTCCCTCTACCACAGAACCCTATCCCTGGAGTCCCTCTACCACAGAACTCTATCCCTGGAGTCCCCTCTACCACAGAACACTATCCCTGTGGTCCCCTCTACCACAGAACACTATCCCTGGAGTCCCTCTACCACAGAACCCTATCCCTGGGGTCCCCTCTACCACAGAACCCTATCCCTGGGGTCCCCTCTACCACAGAACACTATCCCTGGAGTCCCCTCTACCACAGAACCCTATCCCTGGGGTCCCCTCTACCACAGAACCCTATCCCTGGGGTCCCCTCTACAACAGAGCCCTATCCCTGGGGTCCCCTCTACCACAGAACCCTATCCCTGGGGTCCCCTCTACCACAGAACCCTATCCCTGGAGTCCCTCTACCACAGAACACTATCCCTGAAGTCCCCTCTACCACAGAACACTATCCCTGGGGTCCCTCTACCACAGAACACTATCCCTGGAGTCCCTCTACCACAGAACACTATCCTGGGGTCCCTCTACCACAGAATCCTATCCCTGGGGTCCCCTCTACCACAGAACCCTATCCCTGGGGTCCCTCTACCACAGAACCCTATCCCTGGGGTCCCCTCTACCACAGAACCCTATCCCTGGAGTCCCTCTACCACAGAACACTATCCCTGGAGTCCCCTCTACCACAGAACACTATCCCTGGGGTCCCTCTACCACAGAACACTATCCCTGGAGTCCCTCTACCACAGAACACTATCCCTGGGGTCCCTCTACCACAGAACCCTATCCCTGGGGTCCCCTCTACAACAGAGCCCTATCCCTGGGGTCCCCTCTACCACAGAACCCTATCCCTGGGGTCCCCTCTACCACAGAACCCTATCCCTGGAGTCCCTCTACCACAGAACACTATCCCTGGGGTCCCCTCTACAACAGAGCCCTATCCCTGGAGTCCCCTCTACCACAGAACCCTATCCCTGGAGTCCCCTCTACCACAGAACACTATCCCTGGGGTCCCTCTACCACAGAACCCTATCCCTGGGGTCCCCTCTACCACAGAACCCTATCCCTGGGGTCCCCTCTACCACAGAACCCTATCCCTGGGGTCCCCTCTACCACAGAACCCTATCCCTGGGGTCCCCTCTACCACCGAACCCTATCCCTGGGGTCCCTCTACCACAGAACACTATCCCTGGGGTCCCTCTACCACAGAACACTATCCCTGGGGTCCCCTCTACCACAGAACCCTATCCCTGGGGTCCCCTCTACCACAGAACCCTATCCCTGGGGTCCCCTCTACTACAGAACACTATCCCTGGGGTCCCCTCTACCACAGAACCCTATCCCAGGGGTCCCTCTACCACAGAACACTATCCCTGGGGTCCCCTCTACCAAAGAACACTATCCCCGGAGTCTCTCTACCACAGAACACTATCCCTGGGGTCCCCTCTACCACAGAACCCTATCCCTGGAGTCCCTCTACCACAGAACACTATCCCTGGGGTCCCTCTACCACAGAACACTATCCCTGGGGTCCCCTCTACCACAGAACACTATCCCTGGAGTCCCTCTACCACAGAACACTATCCCTGGGGTCCCCTCTACCACAGAACCCTATCCCTGGAGTCCCTCTACCACAGAACACTATCCCTGGAGTCCCTCTACCACAGAACACTATCCCTGGGGTCCCTCTACCACAGAACACTATCCCTGGGTTCCCCTCTACCACAGAACCCTATCTCAGGAGTCCCCTGTACCACAGAACCCTATCTCTGGGGTTCCTCTACCACAGAACCCTATCCCTGGGGTCCCTCTACCACAGAACCCTATCCCTGGGGTCCCCTCTACTACAGAACACTATCCCTGGACTCCCCTGTACCACAGAACCCTATCTCTGGGGTCCCTCTACCACAGAACCCTATCCCTGGGGTCCCCTCTACTACAGAACACTATCCCTGGGGTCCCCTCTGCCACAGAACACTATCCCTGGAGTCCCCCTCTGCCACAGAACACTATCCCTGGGGTCCCCTCTACCACAGAACCCTATCCCTGGACTCCCCTGTACCACAGAACCCTATCTCTGGGGTCCCTCTACCACAGAACCCTATCCCTGGGGTCCCCTCTACTACAGAACACTATCCCTGGAGTCCCTCTACCACAGAACACTATCCCTGGGTTCCCTCTACCACAGAACCCTATCTCTAGAGTCCCTCTACCACAGAACACTATCCCTGGGGTCCCTCTACCACAGAACACTATCCCTGGAGTCCCTCTACCACAGAACACTATCCCTGGGTTCCCCTCTACCACAGAACCCTATCTCTGGAGTCCGTCTACCACAGAACACTATCCCTGGGGTCCCTCTACCACAGAACACTATCCCTGGAGTCCCTCTACCACAGAACACTATCCCTGGGGTCCCTCTACCACAGAACACTATCCCTGGAGTCCTCTACCACAGAACACTATCCCTGGGTTCCCCTCTACAACAGAACCCTATCTCTGGAGTCCCTTTACCACAAAACACTATCCCTGGGGTCCCTCTACCACAGAACACTATCCCTGGAGTCCCTCTACCACAGAACTCTATTCCTGGGTTCCCCTCTACCACAGAACCCTATCTCTGGAGTCCCTCTACCACAGAACACTATCCCTGGGTCCCTCTACCACAGAACACTATCCCTGGAGTCCCTCTACTACAGAACACTATCCCTGGGGTCCCTCTACCACAGAACACTATCCCTGGGGTCCTTCTACCTACCTCAGAACACTATCCCTGGGGTCCCTCTACCACAGAACACTATCCCTGGGTTCCCCTCTACCACAGAACCCTATCTCTGGAGTCCCTCTACCACAGAACACTATCCCTGGAGTCCCTCTTCCACAGAACACTATCCCTGGGGTCCCTCTACCACAGAACACTATCCCTGGAGTCCCTCTACCACAGAACCCTATCCCTGGAGTCCCTCTACCACAGAACACTATCCCTGGGGTCCCCTCTACCACAGAACCCTATCCCTGGGGTCCCCTCTACCACAGAACACTATCCCTGGAGTCCCTCTACCACAGAACACTATCCCTGGGGTCCCTCTACCACAGAACACTATCCCTGGAGTCCCTCTACCACAGAACACTATCCCTGGGGTCCCTCTACCACAGAACACTATCCCTGTGGCCCCTCTACCACAGAACACTATCCCTGGGGTCCCCTCTACCACAGAACACTATCCCTGGGGTCCCCTCTACCACAGAACACTATCCCTGGGGTCCCTCTACCACAGAACACTATCCCTGGAGTCCCTTTACCACAGAACCCTATCCCTGGAGTCCCTCTACCACAGAACACTATCCCTGGGATCCCCTCTACCACAGAACACTATCCCTGGAGTCCCTCTACCACAGAACACTATCCCTGGGGTCCCCTCTACCACAGAACACTATCCCCGGGGTCCCTCTACCACAGAACACTATCCCTGGAGTCCCTCTACCACAGAACCCTATCCCTGGAGTCCCTCTACCACAGAACACTATCCCTGTAGTCCCCTCTACCACAGAACACTATCCCTGGGGTCCCTCTACCACAGAACACTATCCCTGGGGTCCCTCTACCACAGAACACTATCCCTGGGGTCCCTCTACCACAGAACACTATCCCTGGAGTCCCTCTACCACAGAACACTATCCCTGGAGTCCCTCTACCACAGAACACTATCCCTGGGGTTCCTCTACCACAGAACACTATCCCTGTGGCCCCTCTACCACAGAACACTATTCCTGGGGTCCCTCTACCACAGAACCCTATCCCAGGAGTCACTCTACCACAGAACACTATCCCTGGAGTCCCTCTACCACAGAACACTATCCCTGGGGTCCCTCTACCACAGAACACTATCCCTGGAGTCCCTCTACCACAGAACACTATCCCTGGGGTCCCTCTACCACAGAACACTATCCCTGGAGTCCCTCTACCACAGAACACTATCCCTGGGGTCCCTCTACCACAGAACACTATCCCTGGAGTCCCTCTACCACAGAACACTATCCCTGGGGTCCCTCTACCACAGAACACTATCCCTGGAGTCCCTCTACCACAGAACACTATCCCTGGGGTCCCTCTACCACAGAACACTATCCCTGGGGTCCCTCTACCACAGAACACTATCCCTGGGGTCCCTCTACCACAGAACACTATCCCTGGGGTCCCTCTACCACAGAACACTATCCCTGGGGTCCCTCTACCACAGAACACTATCCCTGGAGTCCCCTCTACCACAGAACACTATCCCTGGGGTCCCTCTACCACAGAACACTATCCCTGGGGTCCCTCTACCACAGAACACTATCACTGGGGTCCCTCTACCACAGAACACTATCCCTGGGGTCCCTCTACCACAGAACACTATCCCTGGGGTCCCTCTACCACAGAACACTATCCCTGGGGTCCCTCTACCACAGAACACTATCCCTGGGGTCCCTCTACCACAGAACACTATCCCTGGGGTCCCTCTACCACAGAACACTATCCCTGGAGTCCCTCTACCACAGAACACTATCCCTGGGGTCCCTCTACCACAGAACACTATCCCTGGGGTCCCTCTACCACAGAACACTATCCCTGGAGTCCCTCTACCACAGAACACTATCCCTGGAGTCCCTCTACCACAGAACACTATCCCTGGGGTCCCTCTACCACAGAACACTATCCCTGGGGTCCCTCTACCACAGAACACTATCCCTGGAGTCCCTCTACCACAGAACACTATCCCTGGAGTCCCTCTACCACAGAACACTATCCCTGGGGTCCCTCTACCACAGAACACTATCCCTGGAGTCCCTCTACCACAGAACACTATCCCTGGAGTCCCTCTACCACAGAACACTATCCCTGGGGTCCCTCTACCACAGAACACTATCCCTGGGGTCCCCTCTACCACAGAACACTACCCCTGGAGTCCCTCTACCACAGAACACTATCCCTGGGGTCCCTCTACCACAGAACACTACCCCTGGGGTCCCCTCTACCACAGAACCTTCTCAACACCAGAGTGTACCTTACAGTTTCATCTAACAACCAAAGTGTACTATAGCTCTGCCTTTCCATTCAAAAGGTTTTAAATTTTATTTTGTTTTTCTCTTGTTTATCGCACCATTTTACATTGTTCATTTCTTCATTCGTCACTTACTGTATTGTTATTTGTTATTACTGTCACATTACAATGAGCTATATTTTAATTTTACTTGTTTCATTTAAATGTGGTTCTTCATTTTTCTTTTTTTACTATAGTTATTTAATATTTACAGCAGATATAGTATTTGACTAAATTGCATTGGGAAATTTTCGGTAATTTCTTACCTTATTGTATTTTGACTCAATTGCATCTACATGCAAGCTGATAGTGATCCTGAACTAAATCTGCTGTCACAAATTTACAATAGCCAGTATATTGATCATCACTACTGCAGGTATTACACAGCAAACCTTGCAAAAAACAAACTCCAGAATAACATTTGCCTATCAGTTTTTCACCAAAATGTCAGATCACGTGGTAATCATTTTTGATGATATAAATGCACTATTCACAGCAGTAAGTACTAAACTATGGGTCCTTATTTTAAAAGAAACCTGGCTAAATAGAGACCATACCCAACTTACAACTTTGTTGGTTACAAAGCCATTCACAACTGTAGGCCTAACTAAAAAGAAAGTAGCACAACTATATATTACCAAGATACCTTCATTTGCAATAGTATCATTAGTGATAGAGATGATTACTGTGAATATACCTTTGATCACTTCAAGGAGTTCCCTTAAATCCTCCTTGATTATAGGAGCTATCTATAGATTTGCCAATACTAACAAAGCTTCATTATCAGATAACCCAAGGAATCTTATCGTAAACAACAATCTCAACTAAAATCACATCATTCTAGGAGGTGACTTCAATACTGACCTGTGTCAACAAAATAGCCTTCAAGTCGACTATTTCCTAAACTGCATGAACTCCTGTATGCTAATCCCCACAATCACCAAGCCCACCCGAGTCACTCAAACATCTGCCACTACCTTGGAACACTTATGGACTAACGTAGTAGCTCCCCTTGCATCTGTTATAATCACTGACAGAACTGACCACTATTCTACCTTCCTCATAACAAACATGGACATAACACCACCAGCGAACAAGAAACTTACCTTCAGGTTACACAGTGAAGCAGCAATTGACAATCTCACAAATGCACTTCACAATATAAACTGGGAATCTGAATGTAATAATACACAGGATATAAATTCATTAGTTAATTAACCTCTTCCTTTCCAAAACTCTGAGTCTTTACAACACTAATTTTTCTCTCCTCACCAAGCAAGTAACCGGCTAAAAATTAGACAATCACTGGCTCACAAGTGGCATAATCAATCAATAAGAAACATGAATATGAAAAAATCTTAGGAATGGCCTAGTTACAAAGGAAGTAGTTAAGAGGTACTCAACAATGCTTACCAGTATAATAAAAAAAGCAAAACTTTCCTTTTGTGAGTAGATTCCAAGAAACAAAAGGCAACATGAAAAGCACATGGAGAGCCATCTCTATCATCCTAGGAGCTAAACAACATTCACATAACCAGATGAAACTCTCCAAGGATGATTATACACCTGCAACAGATCTTGAAGCGGGAACAGAATTTAATAGGTGCGTGGTGCTAACCTTGCCAGAAAATTTCCAAAGACTCAAGACACATATTACCACATATCTTTCAGGCAGCTATCCAAATTCTTTTCTCCTTTCACCAATCAGCCCGACTGGTGACTCATTGAATCACTGAATTTTGTCCATCATTCACTTACTGGAAACCAAAGCTGGGAACATTAGTGAAATACCATCTATGGTATACAAGAGCACCTCCCATGCCCTTGTGCACCCAAAGCTCTGCTGTTCAGCAAATCTCTAGTATGTCATTCATTCCCTGATATCCTTAAAAAAACAAGATTAACGCCAGTTCATAAAGGTTCATCCGACAGACATAAGCAATTACAGACCATATCAAATCTACGTATATTATCAAAAATATTTGAACAAATTATTTACAAACAGCTCTACCACCACCTCCTAAAACCTAAAATTCACCATACTAAAAAACCTACCTAACATTCAACATACTAAGTCCCGGTCAGTCTGGCTACCGCTCCCTAAAAAGAGTTCCAACGATGCAATTATTAGTCTCATTGATATAATCTACTCAGCCCTTGACAAAAATGAGTTTCAGATTGGACTCTTCATTGACCTGAGAAAGGCCTTTGATTCTGTTAACTATAACTACCTCTTACTTAAACTCCACCATTATGGAATCCGAGGCCTTGCCCTGAACTATATATGATCCTATCTTAGTGACAGACACCAATATGTAGCCCCATCAATGATAAAACCTCTCCCACTCTACCATTAACCATAGGAGTGCCACAGGGCAGCATCCTAGTGCCTCTCCTATTTCTTATATACATCAATGATTTTCAAAGCCCTGCTCTTAAATGCAAACCCTGTTCTGAAACTCTTCCTGGACAGATGTAATAGAACCCATAATCACCACACCAGAAATAAATATCTCTTTGGTATCCCCAGAAGTCAAACTTAATCTGTGTAAAAACACTATGCAAATAAAGGGACCTAGTCTATGGAACTCACTCACTAACGAATTGATAAGCTGTCCAACTTTTGCCTTATTAAAAAAAAGTGCCCAATTTCACCTTCATATTCCTACTTAGTGCTTTTAACTCGCATTGTATCTAGTGCTACCCAATCCGCCAATATATGTACATGAGCCTTTACATAACATGTACATTACTTTACCATTGTAATCATTGCTATCCTCTTATATCATGGTATTAAACTGAATGCATATTTTACTTCAAAATACCTTTAAATAATCCTCAAATTATGCTACAATGTACCTGTTGATAACCCTCAAATTTTATTTTAATGTACCTACTAATGTCATATTTTCTTATAAATTACCTACTTAAAATTATCTGTTAGATTAATGACCTGCCTGAAACGATATGCGTGCTAGTGGCTTTACAAGAATGTAAAGACACCAATGTTATGTATTTTCATAAACCCAATGTACCTTCTTGTATATATATATATACATATATATATATATATAAATAAATAAATATATATTTATACAAAAGTATTAACATGCAGCTTATATTTCTGTCTTTATGATGACATAGAAAACTTCATTTATTACAGTATCAAGAAGTTTTTTAAGTTAACATTGATCTTCTAAAGGTCGTAGTTCCCACTGATAGGGAGAGCGCTGGCCAAAAACCTTGTTCAAAATATAAATATCTTTCCTATCTAATAAGATGAATCCATCTCTGTGATGGATTCACAAAAACTATTTTATCTCTACCACTCTGATAACATATACAAATATAATCTTTATTTGTGAATCTCTGTTAATTAATTAATTAATTAATTAAGCAATATATCAGAGAGCGTGTAGGGTTTGGTGTTTTATGAGCGAAAAAGACATGGGTAGTTTAAGTAGTGAACAAATACCAATGAATAACGTTAGTATCTATATAACAAAACTATTGTCCTATGAAGTTTATTTAACTTCAAGTCACGTTTTTTTAATAAAGATTAAATGTTTTATGGCTATTTATGCAGGATATTATTATATTATCAACGAAGCAGCAAAACAACTAAAAAATCTGGACGATGTAACAATAAGAGAAGCTGACAAGACAGCAGCATATGTGATGATTACTACCCAAGAATACATGAATAAAATCAGCGACATCCTCAGTGATGACACTACATTTCAACGAATCACAAGGAACCTGTGGAAGACCTTAAACACAGAGTGAACAAAACTATTACTAGGTAACAGGTAACCCACTACGCTCAATAATCAGCCAAATACCAACTCCAACCTATCACCTGGCAAAAAGGCTTAACGAACTCCTACCTCCATACACTACAGGCAATTACAGTCTACAATCAGCAGATTTCCTAGAATTAATCAAAACCACACAGCCCGATGAAATTATTGCTTCCCTGGATGCCGAATCCCTATTTACCAACGTCCCAGTCGACACCACCATAGACATGATACAGGACATCTTTCATCAGTCCGCAAGGTAACATGTATCTACAAATAGACGGAGTAGCAATGGGCTCCCCTTAGGAGTGTTATTCGCTAATTTTTACATGGGAACTATCGAAGACAGAGTCTTCAGTAGTAGGTAAACACCAATTGAATACTGCCGTTATGTAGATGACATATTCGTCATAGTAAAAGACTCAGATGAACTAATTGATCTAAAAAGCCATCTAGAGTCAGTCCTCCTATTTACAAATGAAAATAGTGAAAATAACAGTCTGCCATTCTTGGATGTACTAATAAAAAAACAGGAACCTCTTTATTAGTGAATGCCTCCTTCAGGGCATATAATTCTGTTTGCAATGTTGAGCACCCACTACTCATGCTCCAGTAAGCTTCATGGTTGGTAGTGTAAACTGCTGCCCCAGCAGAACCTCTTCTTGATCAACTGATCCGTCTGTGAAGATATGAGTCGTTGAAGGTCTCGAGATGGTTTCCAGTTGTCGTTCTATGACTGCTTTGAGCCTCTGCGAAATGTATACTCATTGTTCATTCCATTTGTTCACACCTGACCCCATTGTTCGATCCACTTGTAGTCACCTGATCCACTAATAGTATAAATATAAATTTCCTGTACTGTAACATCACTTGAGAATGAACCATGTTGGTTCAAAATGTTGTGTAAATTTTATAATAAGTGTAATACATTCTTCAGTTATTTATTTCTTTTTTTCTTCACCTCGAACGAACATGACTTTTGGAGAACTCCTCTTCCAATTAAACCCGGATGCAAGAGCACTAGTCAGAGGGATAGAAGCCTTAAAACAGAAAATAATCAATACAGAATATGCAGTCATATTCAGTGAGACATGAAAACCTGCTGCCAGTATACACCGATATTATTATAAATACGCATTCTTCTTGTTTATATCACCACTTAAATTTGCGACAATTTGAGCAGAGATGTGCGACGACTGGATCACTGTGTTCAGGAGGCTGATACGCCAGCAAACACTCTCCAGGCAACCATATATCTTGCATAAGTCAATCAACAACATTGTCGCTTGGACCGGCGACTTCCTATGGCGTCACCTGCAACATATTTACTTTTAATTTCGTTATGAAATTAGATTATTTCAGAGTAAGAATAGGTTTGATCATGTTCTGCACTCAGCACCAACTTTATAGTAAATATACCATATTTCTTCATTACTTATGTAATACTAGCTGGCTCTGAGTAGCTTGTGGTGACTTTGGGTAGCTTTGAGTAATTCTACAGATCACACTCTTGGTACTGTAGCGAGTAGATTATCCCAATAATATACTCGCTCCAAATGCATTGTTAATATTCCTGTCAACCTTTGGAGATGAATGAGGTGAGGCGTTGCACGGGCAACACGGTGAGGTGTTGCCCGAGCATATAAGCAGCAGAATAACAAACATTAACTAGTCTACTTTCAAGTGTGGTCTAGAGCAGACACTTGCGAGATACTGTACCGACGCTCAGTGCGCTCAACTCACACCAAAGTATCACCTGTGTACTTCTGTATATTCGACCAAATATATATATAGTATCTTAGTGTCTGTGTTTATTTGTCACCATGCTTTACGTAACAATAGAAACGTTACAGTACAAATACAGTAGTGGCTACTTCAAGTTTAAGGACTACATATGGAACTTTTGTGACAAGAAAGGGCACTTGAGAAAAGTGTGAAGAGAAAACTTGAAAACAAATAGCTAAGTCTTGGAGAGGATACGACCAGGGAATGCAGGAAGAAGAGGTAATGGTACTGTGGTCAAGACAGTAAAGGAAGGTAAACCGTCTGAAGAAGCTGCAGGTGAGGAAAGCAGACAATATTCGGAGAAAGGAAAGGAAGGTATGTTCTGTGAAGTCACAAGTGGTGAATTTTTGTAATTGATGGGAAGTTAGTTCCCTTGAAATTGGACACCGGTGCTGCAGTGTCAACACTGTCTAGAGAGTGGGCAGATACGTTACAATTAAATGTTAAACATGTGGAAAATCATTAAGTGCATACGATAATGCCAATTATCGTATCGTATATGTTAGAGCCAATTCCACACAGTGAATGGGCATCCCCAACTGTACCAGTGTTGAAGGCAGACCGCAAAATCCATGATAATCTGTGCAGATATTTAAAGAATTAAATAACCTAATCCATTGTAAAAATACCCATTACCAAAAATAGATGAGTTGTACCTGGGTTGCAAGGGGAACAAAATTTTCTAAGACTGACCTGAAATATGCCTACTTGCAAACTCCTGTAGATGCAGAGTGTCAGAAATTGTTAGTTATTAATTTTCATAAGGAGTTATTTAAGTGTAAAAGTCCCTTTTGGACTCTCCTCGTCTCCAGAAATTTTTCAGTGATTCATGTCCCATTTGTTAGTAAACATTGAGGGTGTTGCTAGCTTTTTAGATGACATTATTGTATGCGGGGAGAATGAGGAAGAGTATGATACAAGATTAGAAAAGGTTTTGAATCTTCTGCAAGAGCACAATGTGAAGATTAATGCGGGTGAAACAGCAATGACGACCAATGTCATTGAATACCTGGGGTACCATATTTCAGGTAAGGGCTTTACTCCTCACAAAAACGTATTTACTATATAGCCCCCCCCAGCCCCAACATCAGTGGGGAAGTACAGTCTTTTGAAGGCATGGTGACATACTTTTTGTAAGTTCGTGAAGAACTTTTCAACAAAATTAGCTGACTTGTATAAATTATTGAAAAAAGGGGCTAGAGTTAGGTGGGCAGCGAATGAGAAGGATTTCAGGAATATTAAGCAGGAATTGATAAATTCTCCAGTGCTCACTAACTTTACTGGTAAACTTCCTTTAAAACTGGAGATTGATGCTTGCCCAGTACGAGTGGGCTGAGTATTATTACAGGAAGTAGATGCCAGGAAAAAGCAGTCTGTTTTGCTAGCAAGAAATTATCTCATGCAGAGAAGAATTATTACCAATTAGACAAAGAAGCCTTAGATTTGGTATATGCTGTAAAAAAAACTGAGGTATTTTCTGATGGGTAGGAAATGTCTTGCTAGAACAGACTTCTAAAACAGAACAGAAGGCTAGAACAGAAAAAAATCCTAACCCCTGTTAAGATTATTTGGTAGAGGTAAACAAATTCTTGTTAATGATAATACTAGAATTCAACTATGGGCATTGCTACTTTCACGGTTTGAGTATGATTTGGTATTAAAGTCGGGCAAGGATAATGTAGTGGCTGAGCATTAAGTAAATTGCCTGTTACAGAAGAGTTTAATTCCAGTATTCCAGTGGAGTATGTTAACCTGGTGAAAACTATGTCTTTTGAGGATATTTCATTCCAGACTATTAGGAAGGCAACTGGTAGAGATCCCAAATTAAATCTGTTGAGGAAGAATCTCAAATATGGCTGGAATGATAATTTATTATTGTCAGAGTATGCTGCGGTAAAGGCAGACCTTAGTATTCACCAGGATATACTCTTATATGGGAATAGAATGGGGGTTCCTCTGGAACTTAGATGTAAGATTTTGGAACATTTAGGCCATAATGGCATAAATGCTATGAAAGAAATAAAAATTATTATTATTATTATTATTAAGAAGCTAGAAGTTGGGTTTGGTGGCCAAAAATGGACCAAGATATTGCTAAAGTAACTAAAAATTGACACATTTGCTTTAAGAATTATCAGAAACCCCAGGCCCCAGTACTTTCCTGGCCATACACTGGGAAACCCTGGTCTAGACTTCATATAGATTATGCTGGACCTATGGATAACAAATATTACCTGGTGGTGGTGGATTCATACACAAAATTTATGGATGTTCATGTGTGTAATTCCATGACATCATCTGTAACTTGTGAATTGCTCAGGAAAACATTTTATAATTTTGGATTGACAGACATGGTTGTGTCAGATAATGCTTCTTATTTTGTTTCTGAGGAAATGGAGGATTTTTTTTAGAAAGATTGGTATTAAACCTGTAACACCTGCCCTCTATAATCCTTCTTCAAATGGTCTGGCTGAGAGAGCAGTGAGAGCCTTAAAAGAAGAGTTACAGCGATTTACAAAATCCACTATTAGTACAAGGCTTTGAAGATTTTTGCATTATCAAAGAAAAGCTGTTCATTCTGTCACTGGTAAATCTCCTTCTGAATTACTGTTTAATAGGTTCTTCAACGTGTACATGGTAGCAGTAAAGACAGATCTAGATCAAGAAAAATCTGTAACTAGCTCGGCCAATTAGTTGGCTCAGGGAGAAGAAGTTTTGTTTAAAGAGGAAGATGCAGTATATGCAAGGAATTTTGTAATGGGTAATGGGTGACCCATGCAAAGGGTCACTGGGAATTTTGAGGTCCCATTGGGTGTGGATGAGGCAAATAGGGATGCTGAAGCTAATAATGAAGGGGTAACACCTGCAGGAGACAGGAAGGCTCAACAGGGGTAATGTGGATACAGATAATCCTAGGGACTCTGCTGTTAGTAAGTCACAAGAAGGTTCTCCAGATGTAACGGGCCCAGAGTCCCAGTTTAGAAAATCTGGAAGAGTCATACAACCGCCTGATAGACTTCACCTGTAGGCGGTTTAATTCAAAGGGGAGGAATGTTAATGTATTTTGTAGGATTAAGTTAGGTGCCGTTATTTTGTAGGACTCGCCTACTCAGTGAGTAGGTACATAGGTGAGGTGCATAATGTTTCCAGCAGATGCTCTTTTATAAGTATTGTAAATAGTAAGTCATGTAACCTATAACCGGTGAATACTCTCTCTCTCTCTCTCTCTCTCTCTCTCTCTCTCTCTCTCTCTCTCTCTCTCTCTCTCTCTCTCTCTCTCTCTCTCTCTCTCTCTCTCTCTATCTATCTATCTCTCTCTCTCTCTCTCTCTCTCTCTCTCTCTCTCTCTCTTTCTTTCGGTGTGGGTGTGTCAGTATAATTAAAATAAGGAGTACCAACATGTCGAAAAGCGTCTTCTACAGTCAATACATTATTGAATTTCACATCATAAAGTTTGTGAGACACTATTACATTACATAAAAATATATAATTTTAACAATCGTACCTAATACAAGTGATCATATCCTCGTTCTTTTGATCAGTCCGGAAGTCGGTGGAATGTGAGTCCAGTCTCCTCCTGCAAGAAGAAATATTCACATTAATTTTGGGAAAATCAGTGAGTGATGCTACAGAAATAAGGAACGGAGGACAACATTGTATACCAGCTTAAGTTTTCTGCCTATTGACATCATCTTGTTAGATGTTGAGAGGCATTCACTAATGACCTGCTGGAAGATATAAAATATCCAGTTATAGTCAGCTCTCACCGGCAGCAAACCATTCAAAAACCCAAAAGAAATTTATGGATGAATTTCTAGAGCTAATGCCCGCCAAACACACACTGAAACTACGACGTTGGTACAACGTTCGAACAGGGGTTTACAGGGAAATTTTGATTTTACCAAGATGTCGTTTAAGGATTTACCTCGTTTCTAAGCTACCATCTTGAGGTTGTCCTGAGATGATTCCAGGGCTTAGTATCCCTGCGGCCCGGTTCTCGATCAGGCCTCCTTTTTGTTACACACCCCCAGGAAGCAGCTGTCTAACTCCCAGGTACCTATTTACTGCTAGGTGAACAGGGGCATCAGGGTGAAGATACTTTTTGCACATTTGTTTCTGCCTCCACCTGGGATCGAACCCGGAACCTCAGGACTAAGGATCCGAAGTGCTGTCCACTCAGCTGTCAGGCACCATGGATATTTCTTGTAGGAATTTCTTCCATGCTTGATGATTTCCGTGTGGCCTCCTTAGATATCCCCAGAGGTTAAGGAGTTATCTCCGGAGCTGCCCGGCCATTCTTGGAATATAGAGGGATGAGAGGATTAGCCTCTGCTTAGTTGGCTGTTGTTCCCTGTGTTGTAACAATGAAGATCTGGTTCTTTGTGCTAACTTTATAACTGCATCTTGTAGGATTTTATCAGAGTATTCTCTGTGTCTGAAAAAATCCCAGAGACGCTTGAGGAACCCCCCCCCCCCAGTCTCTCCCCATCGCTATTTGTTTTAGTGAGGTTCCCAGGGAGTAGGGCAGGACCTTGTTAATGACAGTGGCTGGCATGACGAGTAGTGGAGATGTGAGTGAGTGTTCGTTGGTTTGTAAAAGATTCTTGTTTGAATCATCCTGGGTTTGTCGAAATAAACGTGTCCAAAACGTTCAGTGCTGTTTCACTAATTTCTAGGGTGAAACGGAGCTTAAGTTGGACTCCATTTGTCCAGGAGAAGAAAGCTGTGAGATCGTGTTCGCCTCCCATCATTACTCCAAAACTATCATCTATGTAGCGCCGGTAGATCCGCCGCTGGTCTGTACTCTTGCCTGGCCGCTTCATATGTTGTGTGTGTACAAATATTTCCGCGTTGGCTACGCTGCTAGATGCCCCAGTCACCATCCCTTTAATTTGTCTGTAGGTCTTCCCGTGGAAAGTCCTGATGGTGTCTCTTATGATATGTAGTATTGCCTCTTGTAGGAGCTCTATGGTCGGGGCTTCCAGACACCTGCCTCCTTAAGTTCGTGCAGGATCTTGTGGCCATGTCAAGAAATGTCGCCACTTGCCATGCTTCTTCTCGTTGCGGAATACTTGGGTACAAGGATAGTGCATCAAGCGAAAATACACACATTTCTTGAGGCAAAAGGTCGCTATAGTTCCGCAAGCATTAAAGGAAGTCAGTAGTATCCTTTAGTCGTTCCGGGAGAAGGTTTAATAGCTGTGTGAGTAGCTCGGTACAGATGAGGTTAACCTGTTTTGTTGGTGCTTGGCAACCCCTCAACACTGGTCAGTCTGGTCATGAGCCTGTTCTAACCTGTCTTTATGGATTTTGGGGAGGCTGTACAGAGCCGTAACTTTCGATGGAAAGTTAAGAAAAATTATGTCGTCTCTGCTGTGAGACACCTTCCTACTCCCTGGGACTCCGACTGAAAATATAGTCAGTGATGGCGAGAGACTAGAGGGTATTCTTTAGTGTCTAGGGGATTTTTTCAGACACAGTGGATACCCAATAAAATCCTACAAGATACATATAGAAAGTTTGCACAACGAACCAGATGTTCATTACTACAACACAGGGAACAACAGCCAACTAAGGAGGGGCTAATCCTCTCATCCCTCTATTTTCCAGGAATTGCAGGGCAGCTCCGGAGATAACTCATTAACTGCTGGGGATAGCTAAGGAGGCCACACGGAAATCATCCATCATGGAAGAAATTCCCACAAGAAATATCCATGGTAGCTTGGTGTGGAGGTAAATCCTTAAATGACATCTTCGTGAAGTAAAAATCTATCAAACCCAGACACACACCATAGGGTCAAGGAGACCCTCCAATATAACGAACCTTCCAATTGTATAAATTGCTTGACAACACTGCACTGACTGCGAGTTCTCCGCGATTTGTTTACATACTTCCAGTCGGAGGCAGTTGGGGTGTGGTGACAAAGTTAGAGACGTCTGAGATCTTCCTGGGTTATAAAACGCCTTCCTTGTTACGAAACCCGACCGCTCAGTGGGTCAAGTTCCCGGTCGCCGCGATGTGACACATCCTCACCACATCATCCTCACCATCACGGCGAATCCGTCTACATACGAGGCCAGCTCCTGCACCCCATTCATGCTGGGAGTCTCGGCCTAAACTATTCTTAGTTCGAGGCCTTCTCACAAGTGTCAAAGTGGAAGCAAGCCCAGGTAAGAACGGGAACACAGACAGGATGTCCGCCCCCGCTCGTGCTCAGAAGTGAAGGGACGAGTGGCTGCCAGTCGGCGTCTTCTGGGTGTGACGTCACCGTCTTGCGGGATGCTGACTAGTCCACACCGCCTTCTCTTGCTCAGTTTATACTCGCAAGCTCCTAGCATTTCCTGGGGCATCCCCACCTCGTCCAGGAAGAGGTACATCAACTTCTGAGCCTTCCTCCTCCTCCTCACAGTATGTCCTTAACTAGTCGTGAATCTAATTAGTCTTTATCTTATTAACACGTGAAGGCAGCCGAGGCTACGACCACTCACGTGAAGGAAGCCGAGGCCACGACCACTCACGTGAAGGCAGCCGAGGCCACGACCACTCACGTGAAGGCAGCTGAGGCCACGTCCACTCACGTGAAGGCAGCCGGGGCCACGACCACTCACGTGAAGGCAGCCGAGGCCACGACCACTCACGTGAAGGCAGCCGAGGCCACGACCACTCGTGTTCATAACACCAATTAATAACAAACTGGCCTCGATTCTCCCCCTCTGACACGCTACCAGTCAGCAGAAGGGAGACATTGTATTGGAAGTCCGAAGACAGACATGTTCTCATTATTTGTATGTTGAACAGGCAATGTCTCACACACCTTGTGAGAGCCTTGGTCTTGTTTCAAACACCTTGTGAGAGCCTTGGTCTTGTCTCACACACCTTGTGAGAGCCTTGGTCTTGTCTTACACATACACACCTTGTGAGAGCCTTGGTCTTCTCTCACACACACACACCTTGTGAGAGCCTTGGTCTTATCTCACACACACACACACACCTTGTGAGAGCCTTGGTCTTGTCTCACACACACACCTTATGAGAGCCTTGGTCAAGTCTCACACACACACACCTTGTGAGAGCCTTGGTCTTGTCACACACACACACCTTGTGAGAGCCTTGGTCTTGTCTCCCACACACACACCTTGTGAGAGCCTTGGTCTTGTCTCACACACACACCTTGTGAGAGCCTTGGTCTTGTCTCACACACACACCTTATGAGAGCCTTGGTCTTGTCTCACACACACCTTGTGAGAGCCTTGGTCATGTCTCACACACACACACCTTGTGAGAGCCTTGGTCTTGTCTCACACACACACATCTTGTGAGAGCCTTGGTCTTGTCTCACACACACACACCTTGTGAGAGCCTTGGTGTTGTCTCACACACCTTGTGAGAGCCTTGGTCTTGTCTCACACACCTTGTGAGAGCCTTGGTCTTGTCTCACACACACACACCTTGTGAGAGCCTTGGTCTAATCTCACACACACACACCTTGTAAGAGCCTTGGTCTTGTCTCACACACACACACACACACATACACCTTTGGAGAGCCTTGGTCTTGTCTCACACACACACACCTTGTGAGAGCCTTGGTCGTGCCTCACACACACACCTTGTGAGAGCCTTGGTCTTGTCTCACACACACACCTTGTGAGAGCCTTGGTCTTGTCTCACACACACCTTGTGAGAGCCTTGGTCATGTCTCACACACACACACCTTGTGAGAGCCTTGGTCTTGTCTCACACACACACACCTTGTGAGAGCCTTGGTCTTGTCTCACACACACACACCTTGTGAGAGCCTTGGTCTTGTCTCACACACACACACCTTGTGAGAGCCTTGGTGTTGTTGTTTCACACACCTTGTGAGAGCCTTGGTCTTGTCTCACACACACACCTTGTGAGAGCCTTGGTCTTGTCTCACACACACACCTTATGAGAGCCTTGGTCAAGTCTCACACACACACACCTTGTGAGAGCCTTGGTCTTGTCACACACACACACACCTTGTGAGAGCCTTGGTCTTGTCTCACACACACACCTTGTGAGAGCCTTGGTCTTGTCTCACACACACACCTTGTGAGAGCCTTGGTCTTGTCTCAAACACACCTTGTGAGAGCCTTGGTCATGTCTCACACACACACACCTTGTGAGAGCCTTGGTCTTGTCTCACACACCTTGTGAGAGCCTTGGTCTTGTCTCACACACACACACCTTGTGAGAGCCTTGGTCTAATCTCACACACACACACCTTGTGAGAGTCTTGGTCTTGTCTCACACACACACACACACACACACACACACCTTTGGAGAGCCTTGGTCTTGTCTCACACACACACACCTTGTGAGAGCCTTGGTCTTGTCTCACACACACACCTTGTGAGAGCCTTGGTCTTGTCTCACACACACACCTTGTGAGAGCCTTGGTCTTGTCTCACACACACCTTGTGAGAGCCTTGGTCATGTCTCATACACACACACACCTTGTGAGAGCCTTGGTCTTGTCTCACACACACACACCTTGTGAGAGCCTTGGTCTTGACTCACACACACACACCTTGTGAGAGCCTTGGTGTTGTTGTTTCACACACCTTGTGAGAGCCTTGGTCTTGTCTCACACACACACCTTGTGAGAGCCTTGGTCTTGTCTCACACACTCACCTTATGAGAGCCTTGGTCAAGTCTCACACACACACACCTTGTGAGAGCCTTGGTCTTGTCACACACACACACCTTGTGAGAGCCTTGGTCTTGTCTCACACACACACACCTTGTGAGAGCCTTGGTCTTGTCTCACACACACACCTTGTGAGAGCCTTGGTCTTGTCTCACACACACACACCTTGTGAGAGCCTTGATCTTCTCTCACACATACACACCTTGTGAGAGCCTTGGTCTTATCTCACACACACACACACACCTTGTGAGAGCCTTGGTCTTGTCTCACACACCTTGTGAGAGCCTTGGTCTTGTTTCAAACACCTTGTGAGAGCCTTGGTCTTGTCTCACACACCTTGTGAAAGCCTTGGTCTTGTCTCACACACCTTGTGAGAGCCTTGGTCTTGTCTTACACATACACACCTTGTGAGAGCCTTGGTCTTCTCTCACACACACACACCTTGTGAGAGCCTTGGTCTTATCTCACACAAACACACACCTTGTGAGAGCCTTGGTCTTGTCACACACACACCTTATGAGAGCCTTGGTCAAGTCTCACACACACACACCTTGTGAGAGCCTTGGTCTTGTCACACACACACCTTGTGAGAGCCTTGGTCTTGTCTCACACACACACACCTTGTGAGAGCCTTGGTCTTGTCTCACACACACACCTTGTGAGAGCCTTGGTCTTGTCTCACACACACACCTTATGAGAGCCTTGGTCTTGTCTCACACACACCTTGTGAGAGCCTTGGTCATGTCTCACACACACACCTTGTGAGAGCCTTGGTCTTGTCTCACACACACACATCTTGTGAGAGCCTTGGTCTTGTCTCACACACACACACCTTGTGAGAGCCTTGGTGTTGTCTCACACACCTTGTGAGAGCCTTGGTGTTGTCTCACACACCTTGTGAGAGCCTTGGTCTTGTCTCACACACACACACACACCTTGTGAGAGCCTTGGTCTAATCTCACACACACACACCTTGTGAGAGCCTTGGTCTTGTCTCACACACACACATACACACACACACACCTTTGGAGAGCCTTGGTCTTGTCTCACACACACACACCTTGTGAGAGCCTTGGTCTTGTCTCACACACACACCTTGTGAGAGCCTTGGTCTTGTCTCACACACACACCTTGTGAGAGCCTTGGTCTTGTCTCACACACACCTTGTGAGAGCCTTGGTCATGTCTCACACACACACACCTTGTGAGAGCCTTGGTCTTGTCTCACACACACACACCTTGTGAGAGCCTTGGTCTTGTCTCACACACACACACCTTGTGAGAGCCTTGGTGTTGTTGTTTTACACACCTTGTGAGAGCCTTGGTCTTGTCTCACACACACACCTTGTGAGAGCCTTGGTCTTGTCTCACACACACACCTTATGAGAGCCTTGGTCAAGTCTCACACACACACACCTTGTGAGAGCCTTGGTCTTGTCACACACACACACACCTTGTGAGAGCCTTCGTCTTGTCTCACACACACACACCTTGTGAGAGCCTTGGTCTCGTCTCACACACACACCTTGTGAGAGCCTTGGTCTTGTCTCACACACACACACCTTGTGAGAGCCTTGGTCTTGTCTCACACACACCTTGTGAGAGCCTTGGTCATGTCTCACACACACACACCTTGTGAGAGCCTTGGTCTTGTCTCACACACCTTGTGAGAGCCTTGGTCTTGTCTCACACACACACACCTTGTGAGAGCCTTGGTCTAATCTCACACACACACACCTTGTGAGAGCCTTGGTCTTGTCACACACACACACACACACACACACCTTTGGAGAGCCTTGGTCTTGTCTCACACACACACACCTTGTGAGAGCCTTGGTCTTGTCTCACACACACACCTTGTGAGAGCCTTGGTCTTGTCTCACACACACACCTTGTGAGAGCCTTGGTCTTGTCTCACACACACCTTGTGAGAGCCTTGGTCATGTCTCACACACACACACACCTTGTGAGAGCCTTGGTCTTGTCTCACACACACACACCTTGTGAGAGCCTTGGTCTTGTCTCACACACACACCTTGTGAGAGCCTTGGTCTTGTCTCACACACACACCTTGTGAGAGCCTTGGTCTTGTCTCACACACACCTTGTGAGAGCCTTGGTCATGTCTCACACACACACACACCTTGTGAGAGCCTTGGTCTTGTCTCACACACACACACCTTGTGAGAGCCTTGGTCTTGTCTCACACACACACACCTTATGAGAGCCTTGGTGTTGTTGTTTCACACACCTTGTGAGAGCCTTGGTCTTGTCACACACACACACCTTGTGAGAGCCTTGGTCTTGTCTCACAAACACACACCTTGTGAGAGCCTTGGTCTTGTCTCACAAACACACACCTTGTGAGAACCTTGGTCTTGTCTCACACACACACCTTGTGAGAGCCTTGGTCTTGTCTCACACACACACCTTGTGAGAGCCTTGGTCTTGTCTCACACACACACACCTTGTGAGAGCCTTGGTCTTGTCTCACACACACACACCTTATGAGAGCCTTGGTGTTGTTGTTTCACACACCTTGTGAGAGCCTTGGTCTTGTCACACACACACACCTTGTGAGAGCCTTGGTCTTGTCTCACAAACACACACCTTGTGAGAGCCTTGGTCTTGTCTCACAAACACACACCTTGTGAGAACCTTGGTCTTGTCTCACACACACACCTTGTGAGAGCCTTGGTCTTGTCTCACACACACACCTTGTGAGAGCCTTGGTCTTGTCTCACACACACACACCTTGTGAGAGCCTTGGTCTTCTCTCACACACACACACCTTGTGAGAGCCTTGGTCTTATCTCACACACACACACACCTTGTGAGAGCCTTGGTCTTGTCTCACACACCTTGTGAGAGCCTTGGTCTTGTTTCAAACACCTTGTGAGAGCCTTGGTCTTGTCTCACACACCTTGTGAGAGCCTTGGTCTTGTCTCACACACCTTGTGAGAGCCTTGGTCTTGTCTTACACATACACACCTTGTGAGAGCCTTGGTCTTCTCTCACACACACACACCTTGTGAGAGCCTTGGTCTTATCTCACACAAACACACACCTTGTGAGAGCCTTGGTCTTGTCACACACACACCTTATGAGAGCCTTGGTCAAGTCTCACACACACACACCTTGTGAGAGCCTTGGTCTTGTCACACACACCTTGTGAGAGCCTTGGTCTTGTCTCACACACACACACCTTGTGAGAGCCTTGGTCTTGTCTCACACACACACCTTGTGAGAGCCTTGGTCTTGTCTCACACACACACCTTATGAGAGCCTTGGTCTTGTCTCACACACACCTTGTGAGAGCCTTGGTCATGTCTCACACACACACACCTTGTGAGAGCCTTGGTCTTGTCTCACACACACACATCTTGTGAGAGCCTTGGTCTTGTCTCACACACACACACCTTGTGAGAGCCTTGGTGTTGTCTCACACACCTTGTGAGAGCCTTGGTCTTGTCTCACACACCTTGTGAGAGCCTTGGTCTTGTCTCACACACACACACCTTGTGAGAGCCTTGGTCTAATCTCACACACACACACCTTGTGAGAGCCTTGGTCTTGTCTCACACACACACACACACACACACACACACACACCTTTGGAGAGCCTTGGTCTTGTCTCACACACACACACCTTGTGAGAGCCTTGGTCTTGTCTCACACACACACCTTGTGAGAGCCTTGGTCTTGTCTCACACACACACCTTGTGAGAGCCTTGGTCTTGTCTCACACACACCTTGTGAGAGCCTTGGTCATGTCTCATACAAACACACACACCTTGTGAGAGCCTTGGTCTTGTCTCACACACACACACCTTGTGAGAGCCTTGGTCTTGACTCACACACACACACCTTGTGAGAGCCTTGGTGTTGTTGTTTCACACACCTTGTGAGAGCCTTGGTCTTGTCTCACACACACACCTTGTGAGAGCCTTGGTCTTGTCTCACACACTCACCTTATGAGAGCCTTGGTCAAGTCTCACACACACACACCTTGTGAGAGCCTTGGTCTTGTCACACACACACACCTTGTGAGAGCCTTGGTCTTGTCTCACACACACACACCTTGTGAGAGCCTTGGTCTTGTCTCACACACACACCTTGTGAGAGCCTTGGTCTTGTCTCACACACACACACCTTGTGAGAGCCTTGATCTTCTCTCACACATACACACCTTGTGAGAGCCTTGGTCTTATCTCACACACACACACACACCTTGTGAGAGCCTTGGTCTTGTCTCACACACCTTGTGAGAGCCTTGGTCTTGTTTCAAACACCTTGTGAGAGCCTTGGTCTTGTCTCACACACCTTGTGAAAGCCTTGGTCTTGTCTCACACACCTTGTGAGAGCCTTGGTCTTGTCTTACACATACACACCTTGTGAGAGCCTTGGTCTTCTCTCACACACACACACCTTGTGAGAGCCTTGGTCTTATCTCACACAAACACACACCTTGTGAGAGCCTTGGTCTTGTCACACACACACCTTATGAGAGCCTTGGTCAAGTCTCACACACACACACCTTGTGAGAGCCTTGGTCTTGTCACACACACACACCTTGTGAGAGCCTTGGTCTTGTCTCACACACACACACCTTGTGAGAGCCTTGGTCTTGTCTCACACACACACCTTGTGAGAGCCTTGGTCTTGTCTCACACACACACCTTATGAGAGCCTTGGTCTTGTCTCACACACACCTTGTGAGAGCCTTGGTCATGTCTCACACACACACCTTGTGAGAGCCTTGGTCTTGTCTCACACACACACATCTTGTGAGAGCCTTGGTCTTGTCTCACACACACACACCTTGTGAGAGCCTTGGTGTTGTCTCACACACCTTGTGAGAGCCTTGGTGTTGTCTCACACACCTTGTGAGAGCCTTGGTCTTGTCTCACACACACACACCTTGTGAGAGCCTTGGTCTAATCTCACACACACACACCTTGTGAGAGCCTTGGTCTTGTCTCACACACACACATACACACACACACACCTTTGGAGAGCCTTGGTCTTGTCTCACACACACACACCTTGTGAGAGCCTCGGTCTTGTCTCACACACACACCTTGTGAGAGCCTTGGTCTTGTCTCACACACACACCTTGTGAGAGCCTTGGTCTTGTCTCACACACACCTTGTGAGAGCCTTGGTCATGTCTCACACACACACACCTTGTGAGAGCCTTGGTCATGTCTCACACACACACACCTTGTGAGAGCCTTGGTCTTGTCTCACACACACACACCTTGTGAGAGCCTTGGTGTTGTTGTTTTACACACCTTGTAAGAGCCTTGGTCTTGTCTCACACACACACCTTGTGAGAGCCTTGGTCTTGTCTCACACACACACCTTATGAGAGCCTTGGTCAAGTCTCACACACACACACCTTGTGAGAGCCTTGGTCTTGTCACACACACACACACCTTGTGAGAGCCTTGGTCTTGTCTCACACACACACACCTTGTGAGAGCCTTGGTCTCGTCTCACACACACACCTTGTGAGAGCCTTGGTCTTGTCTCACACACACACACCTTGTGAGAGCCTTGGTCTTGTCTCACACACACCTTGTGAGAGCCTTGGTCATGTCTCACACACACACACCTTGTGAGAGCCTTGGTCTTGTCTCACACACCTTGTGAGAGCCTTGGTCTTGTCTCACACACACACACCTTGTGAGAGCCTTGGTCTAATCTCACACACACACACCTTGTGAGAGCCTTGGTCTTGTCACACACACACACACACACACACACCTTTGGAGAGCCTTGGTCTTGTCTCACACACACACACCTTGTGAGAGCCTTGGTCTTGTCTCACACACACACCTTGTGAGAGCCTTGGTCTTGTCTCACACACACACCTTGTGAGAGCCTTGGTCTTGTCTCACACACACCTTGTGAGAGCCTTGGTCATGTCTCACACACACACACACCTTGTGAGAGCCTTGGTCTTGTCTCACACACACACACCTTGTGAGAGCCTTGGTCTTGTCTCACACACACACCTTGTGAGAGCCTTGGTCTTGTCTCACACACACACCTTGTGAGAGCCTTGGTCTTGTCTCACACACACCTTGTGAGAGCCTTGGTCATGTCTCACACACACACACACCTTGTGAGAGCCTTGGTCTTGTCTCACACACACACACCTTGTGAGAGCCTTGGTCTTGTCTCACACACACACACCTTATGAGAGCCTTGGTGTTGTTGTTTCACACACCTTGTGAGAGCCTTGGTCTTGTCACACACACACACCTTGTGAGAGCCTTGGTCTTGTCTCACAAACACACACCTTGTGAGAGCCTTGGTCTTGTCTCACAAACACACACCTTGTGAGAACCTTGGTCTTGTCTCACACACACACCTTGTGAGAGCCTTGGTCTTGTCTCACACACACACCTTGTGAGAGCCTTGGTCTTGTCTCACACACACACACCTTGTGAGAGCCTTGGTCTTCTCTCACACACACACACCTTGTGAGAGCCTTGGTCTTATCTCACACACACACACACCTTGTGAGAGCCTTGGTCTTGTCTCACACACCTTGTGAGAGCCTTGGTCTTGTTTCAAACACCTTGTGAGAGCCTTGGTCTTGTCTCACACACCTTGTGAGAGCCTTGGTCTTGTCTCACACACCTTGTGAGAGCCTTGGTCTTGTCTTACACATACACACCTTGTGAGAGCCTTGGTCTTCTCTCACACACACACACCTTGTGAGAGCCTTGGTCTTATCTCACACAAACACACACCTTGTGAGAGCCTTGGTCTTGTCACACACACACCTTATGAGAGCCTTGGTCAAGTCTCACACACACACACCTTGTGAGAGCCTTGGTCTTGTCACACACACCTTGTGAGAGCCTTGGTCTTGTCTCACACACACACACCTTGTGAGAGCCTTGGTCTTGTCTCACACACACACCTTGTGAGAGCCTTGGTCTTGTCTCACACACACACCTTATGAGAGCCTTGGTCTTGTCTCACACACACCTTGTGAGAGCCTTGGTCATGTCTCACACACACACACCTTGTGAGAGCCTTGGTCTTGTCTCACACACACACATCTTGTGAGAGCCTTGGTCTTGTCTCACACACACACACCTTGTGAGAGCCTTGGTGTTGTCTCACACACCTTGTGAGAGCCTTGGTCTTGTCTCACACACCTTGTGAGAGCCTTGGTCTTGTCTCACACACACACACCTTGTGAGAGCCTTGGTCTAATCTCACACACACACACCTTGTGAGAGCCTTGGTCTTGTCTCACACACACACACACACACACACACCTTTGGAGAGCCTTGGTCTTGTCTCACACACACACACCTTGTGAGAGCCTTGGTCTTGTCTCACACACACACCTTGTGAGAGCCTTGGTCTTGTCTCACCCACACACCTTGTGAGAGCCTTGGTCTTGTCTCACACACACCTTGTGAGAGCCTTGGTCATGTCTCACACACACACACCTTGTGAGAGCCTTGGTCTAATCTCACACACACACACCTTGTGAGAGCCTTGGTCTTGTCTCACACACACACACACACACACACCTTTGGAGAGCCTTGGTCTTGTCTCACACACACACACCTTGTGAGAGCCTTGGTCTTGTCTCACACACACACCTTGAGAGAGCCTTGGTCTTGTCTCACACACACACCTTGTGAGAGCCTTGGTCTTGTCTCACACACACCTTGTGAGAGCCTTGGTCATGTCTCATACACACACACACCTTGTGAGAGCCTTGGTCTTGTCTCACACACACACACCTTGTGAGAGCCTTGGTCTTGACTCACACACACACACCTTGTGAGAGCCTTGGTGTTGTTGTTTCACACACCTTGTGAGAGCCTTGGTCTTGTCTCACACACACACCTTGTGAGAGCCTTGGTCTTGTCTCACACACTCACCTTATGAGAGCCTTGGTCAAGTCTCACACACACACACCTTGTGAGAGCCTTGGTCTTGTCTCACACACTCACCTTATGAGAGCCTTGGTCAAGTCTCACACACACACACCTTGTGAGAGCCTTGGTCTTGTCACACACACACACCTTGTGAGAGCCTTGGTCTTGTCTCACACACACACACCTTGTGAGAGCCTTGGTCTAATCTCACACACACACACCTTGTGAGAGCCTTGGTCTTGTCACACACACACACACACACACACACCTTTGGAGAGCCTTGGTCTTGTCTCACACACACACACCTTGTGAGAGCCTTGGTCTTGTCTCACACACACACCTTGTGAGAGCCTTGGTCTTGTCTCACACACACACCTTGTGAGAGCCTTGGTCTTGTCTCACACACACCTTGTGAGAGCCTTGGTCATGTCTCACACACACACACACCTTGTGAGAGCCTTGGTCTTGTCTCACACACACACACCTTGTGAGAGCCTTGGTCTTGTCTCACACACACACCTTGTGAGAGCCTTGGTCTTGTCTCACACACACACCTTGTGAGAGCCTTGGTCTTGTCTCACACACACCTTGTGAGAGCCTTGGTCATGTCTCACACACACACACACCTTGTGAGAGCCTTGGTCTTGTCTCACACACACACACCTTGTGAGAGCCTTGGTCTTGTCTCACACACACACACCTTATGAGAGCCTTGGTGTTGTTGTTTCACACACCTTGTGAGAGCCTTGGTCTTGTCACACACACACACCTTGTGAGAGCCTTGGTCTTGTCTCACAAACACACACCTTGTGAGAGCCTTGGTCTTGTCTCACAAACACACACCTTGTGAGAACCTTGGTCTTGTCTCACACACACACCTTGTGAGAGCCTTGGTCTTGTCTCACACACACACCTTGTGAGAGCCTTGGTCTTGTCTCACACACACACACCTTGTGAGAGCCTTGGTCTTCTCTCACACACACACACCTTGTGAGAGCCTTGGTCTTATCTCACACACACACACACCTTGTGAGAGCCTTGGTCTTGTCTCACACACCTTGTGAGAGCCTTGGTCTTGTTTCAAACACCTTGTGAGAGCCTTGGTCTTGTCTCACACACCTTGTGAGAGCCTTGGTCTTGTCTCACACACCTTGTGAGAGCCTTGGTCTTGTCTTACACATACACACCTTGTGAGAGCCTTGGTCTTCTCTCACACACACACACCTTGTGAGAGCCTTGGTCTTATCTCACACAAACACACACCTTGTGAGAGCCTTGGTCTTGTCACACACACACCTTATGAGAGCCTTGGTCAAGTCTCACACACACACACCTTGTGAGAGCCTTGGTCTTGTCACACACACCTTGTGAGAGCCTTGGTCTTGTCTCACACACACACACCTTGTGAGAGCCTTGGTCTTGTCTCACACACACACCTTGTGAGAGCCTTGGACTTGTCTCACACACACACCTTATGAGAGCCTTGGTCTTGTCTCACACACACCTTGTGAGAGCCTTGGTCATGTCTCACACACACACACCTTGTGAGAGCCTTGGTCTTGTCTCACACACACACATCTTGTGAGAGCCTTGGTCTTGTCTCACACACACACACCTTGTGAGAGCCTTGGTGTTGTCTCACACACCTTGTGAGAGCCTTGGTCTTGTCTCACACACCTTGTGAGAGACTTGGTCTTGTCTCACACACACACACCTTGTGAGAGCCTTGGTCTAATCTCACACACACACACCTTGTGAGAGCCTTGGTCTTGTCTCACACACACACACACACACACACACCTTTGGAGAGCCTTGGTCTTGTCTCACACACACACACCTTGTGAGAGCCTTGGTCTTGTCTCACACACACACCTTGTGAGAGCCTTGGTCTTGTCTCACCCACACACCTTGTGAGAGCCTTGGTCTTGTCTCACACACACCTTGTGAGAGCCTTGGTCATGTCTCACACACACACACCTTGTGAGAGCCTTGGTCTTGTCTCACACACATACACACCTTGTGAGAGCCTTGGTCTAATCTCACACACACACACCTTGTGAGAGCCTTGGTCTTGTCTCACACACACACACACACCTTTGGAGAGCCTTGGTCTTGTCTCACACACACACACCTTGTGAGAGCCTTGGTCTTGTCTCACACACACACCTTGTGAGAGCCTTGGTCTTGTCTCACACACACACCTTGTGAGAGCCTTGGTCTTGTCTCACACACACCTTGTGAGAGCCTTGGTCATGTCTCATACACACACACACCTTGTGAGAGCCTTGGTCTTGTCTCACACACACACACCTTGTGAGAGCCTTGGTCTTGACTCACACACACACACCTTGTGAGAGCCTTGGTGTTGTTGTTTCACACACCTTGTGAGAGCCTTGGTCTTGTCTCACACACACACCTTGTGAGAGCCTTGGTCTTGTCTCACACACTCACCTTATGAGAGCCTTGGTCAAGTCTCACACACACACACCTTGTGAGAGCCTTGGTCTTGTCACACACACACACCTTGTGAGAGCCTTGGTCTTGTCTCACACACACACACCTTGTGAGAGCCTTGGTCTTGTCTCACACACACACCTTGTGAGAGCCTTGGTCTTGTCTCACACACACACACCTTGTGAGAGCCTTGATCTTCTCTCACACATACACACCTTGTGAGAGCCTTGGTCTTATCTCACACACACACACACACCTTGTGAGAGCCTTGGTCTTGTCTCACACACCTTGTGAGAGCCTTGGTCTTGTTTCAAACACCTTGTGAGAGCCTTGGTCTTGTCTCACACACCTTGTGAGAGCCTTGGTCTTGTCTTACACATACACACCTTGTGAGAGCCTTGGTCTTCTCTCACGCACACACACCTTGTGAGAGCCTTGGTCTTATCTCACACAAACACACACCTTGTGAGAGCCTTGGTCTTGTCACACACACACCTTATGAGAGCCTTGGTCAAGTCTCACACACACACACCTTGTGAGAGCCTTGGTCTTGACACACACACACACCTTGTGAGAGCCTTGGTCTTGTCTCACACACACACCTTGTGAGAGCCTTGGTCTTGTCTCACACACACACCTTATGAGAGCCTTGGTCTTGTCTCACACACACCTTGTGAGAGCCTTGGTCATGTCTCACACACACACCTTGTGAGAGCCTTGGTCTTGTCTCACACACACACATCTTGTGAGAGCCTTGGTCTTGTCTCACACACACACACCTTGTGAGAGCCTTGGTGTTGTCTCACACACCTTGTGAGAGCCTTGGTGTTGTCTCACACACCTTGTGAGAGCCTTGGTCTTGTCTCACACACACACACCTTGTGAGAGCCTTGGTCTAATCTCACACACACACACCTTGTGAGAGCCTTGGTCTTGTCTCACACACACACATACACACACACACACCTTTGGAGAGCCTTGGTCTTGTCTCACACACACACACCTTGTGAGAGCCTTGGTCTTGTCTCACACACACACCTTGTCAGAGCCTTGGTCTTGTCTCACACACACACCTTGTGAGAGCCTTGGTCTTGTCTCACACACACCTTGTGAGAGCCTTGGTCATGTCTCACACACACACACCTTGTGAGAGCCTTGGTCTTGTCTCACACACACACACCTTGTGAGAGCCTTGGTCTTGTCTCACACACACACACCTTGTGAGAGCCTTGGTGTTGTTGTTTTACACACCTTGTGAGAGCCTTGGTCTTGTCTCACACACACACCTTGTGAGAGCCTTGGTCTTGTCTCACACACACACCTTATGAGAGCCTTGGTCAAGTCTCACACACACACACCTTGTGAGAGCCTTGGTCTTGTCACACACACACACACCTTGTGAGAGCCTTGGTCTTGTCTCACACACACACACCTTGTGAGAGCCTTGGTCTCGTCTCACACACACACCTTGTGAGAGCCTTGGTCTTGTCTCACACACACACACCTTGTGAGAGCCTTGGTCTTGTCTCACACACACCTTGTGAGAGCCTTGGTCATGTCTCACACACACACACCTTGTGAGAGCCTTGGTCTTGTCTCACACACCTTGTGAGAGCCTTGGTCTTGTCTCACACACACACACCTTGTGAGAGCCTTGGTCTAATCTCACACACACACACCTTGTGAGAGCCTTGGTCTTGTCACACACACACACACACACACACACACACCTTTGGAGAGCCTTGGTCTTGTCTCACACACACACACCTTGTGAGAGCCTTGGTCTTGTCTCACACACACACCTTGTGAGAGCCTTGGTCTTGTCTCACACACACACCTTGTGAGAGCCTTGGTCTTGTCTCACACACACCTTGTGAGAGCCTTGGTCATGTCTCACACACACACACACCTTGTGAGAGCCTTGGTCTTGTCTCACACACACACACCTTGTGAGAGCCTTGGTCTTGTCTCACACACACACCTTGTGAGAGCCTTGGTCTTGTCTCACACACACACCTTGTGAGAGCCTTGGTCTTGTCTCACACACACCTTGTGAGAGCCTTGGTCATGTCTCACACACACACACACCTTGTGAGAGCCTTGGTCTTGTCTCACACACACACACCTTGTGAGAGCCTTGGTCTTGTCTCACACACACACACCTTGTGAGAGCCTTGGTCTTGTCTCACACACACACACTGTTGGAAATTTCCAACACTGAATACAACACTGTTGTATTCTCATTAATTACTACTAATTCTACTAATCATTGTAGTGATTAAAATTAACCCAACGTAGAGTTCACATGTACTAATAATTACATCTGTACAGTAAGGCTAGAATTCTTACGTCACCCGACGCCATTACTGCGTCAGATTCCATTGTAATAAACACATTTATATCAAATGTGCCTGAGAATTGAATTTGATTCTCCATAAACAACGGTGTTCTGTGTGATAATTAATTACAGATAAACTGATCTCCAACTAAAGCCAAATAGAGCGTTTATAGTTATAGCTGTTATCTAGTAATAAAATTGACGTCACGCGTGAATGCCCTGGAGAGATTATAATTCTTCTCCATTGTTCAGTTACTATCACAGAACTGGCAAATAATAATATTTGACTCTTCCAAATAATAAACCCGTCCTAACCCGAGCATTTCAAGCACAACCGCGAGAAATGATAATATCCATAATAAATAATTTGGTTAATAAACGCGGGACGCGGAGCAGGGCGGAAGTAGACGCCAGTCCTCGTGTTGAAACGCTCACGAGTAGGCGTGTTCACGGGGTGCTCACGAGGAGACGCCATTACCCAGCCACCAGGGTAAACGCTATCAAATCTCCAGAAGAAAGTCGCCACTGTGAGGTGTGAAGAACCTTGCAGACAATACCTTCACTTGGTGTCAGTGTCATTTACGGAACCTGTTAAATTTGGTTCTATGTAACTCCATGTGACCGGCCAGTGGAGCGCGTCAGTATCTAGGATAGACAAGTCTAGAGCCTAGGACGCGACCTTCGGCAAGCCTTAACTTACACAGTGCCCATATTAGCTAAGTACCTTATCCTTGTTTGATGCATCAGATCGGGGGTGGGTTTATAGCTGGGTAGCTTGTCGTGACGACGTATAACATCTAAAAATCACAGGTCATTATCCTCCTCTTATTATTAATATCCATTTATTGAACATAGAAATCCAGTAGTTTAATCTGTTGCTACTGGAAACAATTGTTTTTGCAGCGTGTGTGAAGAATTCTCCGAGCTGTCATTTCCCATGTTAATCAACTCCCAGTTTTCCATGACGAGTCCAGGAGAATCAGAGGAAGCGTCGTGACTAACTTCTAAGGAATCGTCGTGACTAACGTCTAAGGAATCGTCATTAAGCTAAGATTCATTTTGTATTCCTCGAATTTATTATCTGTACTCTTTTTACATGCAGAACTCTGTTCATTGGATTAACATGTGTTTATTATAATTATTATTATACATATTCATAATCTATGTTCCCCTTAATGATAACGATAATGATTTCATAAGTATTCATAGGATTAGATTATTATACATTTCATTAGTGAACGAACCACACTAGTTCCTGGACGTACTGAGGTCCAGTAATAACCCCCCAATGTAGGTGTTTGAGGCTTTGATTCATTTAATTATACAGCCCATTACTTATTTTCATGATCATATTCTCTAGTATTTTATCCATAGTTACTGGTTCATCTAGAATGTTCTAATGATCACATTTTCTCAGTTTCCCTCTTTACTATAAAAGTGGGTGGTCCTTCGTAATTAATTTTACTATATTAATATTTAAATAATTAGAGTCAAGCCCCAAATGTCCCACACACACCTTGTGAGAGCCTTGGTCTTGTCTCACATACACACACACACACACACACACCTTGTGAGAGCCTTGGTCTTGTCTCTCACACACCTTGTGAGAACCTTGGTCTTGTCACACATACCTTGTGAGAGCCTTGGTCTTGTCTCACACACACACACACACACCTTGTGAGAACCTTGGTCTTGTCACACATACCTTGTGAGAGCCTTGGTCTTGTCTCACACACACACACACACACCTTGTGAGAGCCTTGGTCTTGTCTCACACACACACACAAACACCTTGTGAGAGCCTTGGTCTTGTCTCACACACACACACACACAACTTGTGAGAGCCTTGGTCTTGTCTCACACACCTTGTGAGAACCTTGGTCTTGTCACACACACACACACACACACACACCTTGTGAGAGCCTTGATCTTGTCTCACACACACACACCTTGTGAGAGCCTTGGTCTTGTCTCACACACATACACCTTGTGAGAGCCTTGGTCTTGTCTCACACACACACACCTTGAGAGAGCCTTGGTCTTGTCTCACACACACACACCTTGTGAGAGCCTTGGTCTTGTCTCACACACACACACACACACACACCTTGTGAGAGCCTTGGTCTTGTCACACACACATACACCTTGTGAGAGCCTTGGTCTTGTCTCACACACACACACACACACACACACCTTGTGAGAGCCTTGGTCTTGTCACACACACACACCTTGTGAGAGCCTTGGTCTTGTCTCACACACACCTTGTGAGAGCCTTGGTCTTGTCTCACACACATACACACACACACCTTGAGAGAGCCTTGGTCTTGTCTCACACACACACCTTGTGAGAGCCTTGGTCTTGTCTCACACACACACACACACACACCTTGTGAGAGCCTTGGTCTTGTCTCACACACACACCTTGTGAGAGCCTTGGTCTTGTCTCACACACACACCTTGTGAGAGCCTTGGTCTTGTCTCACACACACACCTTGTGAGAGCCTTGGTCTTGTCTCACACACACACCTTGTGAGAGCCTTGGTCTTGTCTCACACACACACACACACACACCTTGTGAGAGCTTTGGTCTTGTCACACACACACACCTTGTGAGAGCTTTGGTCTTGTCACACACACACACCTTGTGAGAGCCTTGGTCTTGTCTCACACACATACACACACACACCTTGTGAGAGCCTTGGTCTTGTCACACACACACACCTTGTGAGAGCTTAGGTCTTGTCACACACACACACACCTTGTGAGAGCTTTGGTCTTGTCTCACACACACACAGCAATAGGAAGCAGAGAGTTACGGTGAGGGGTGAGACCTCCGATTGGCGTGAAGTTACCAGTGGAGTCCCACAGGGCTCTGTACTCGGTCCTATCTTGTTTCTGATATATGTAAATGATCTCCCGGAGGGTATCGATTCATTTCTCTCAATGTTTGCGGACGATGCTAAAATTATGAGAAGCATTAAAACAGAAGAGGACTGTTTGAGGCTTCAAGAAGACCTTGACAAGCTGAAGGAATGGTCGAACAAATGGTTGTTAGAGTTTAACCCAACCAAATGTAATGTAATGAAGATAGGTGTAGGGAGCAGGAGGCCAGATACAAGGTATCATCCGGGAGAGGAAATTCATCAGGAGTCAGAGAAAGAAAAAGACTTATAGGGACTTATAGGAAAAAGGGGTTGATATCACGCCAGACCTGTCTCCTGCAGCACATATCAAGCGGATAACATCAGCGGCATATGCCAGGCTGGCCAACATACGAACGGCATTCAGAAACTTGTGTAAAGAATCATTCAGAACTTTGTATACCACATATGTCAGGCCAATCCTGGAGTATGCAGCCCCAGCATGGAGTCCATATCTAGTCAAGGATAAGACTAAACTGGAAAAGGTTCAAAGGTTTGCCACCAGACTAGTACCCGAGCTGAGAGGTATGAGCTACGAGGAGAGACTACGGGAATTAAACCTCACTTCGCTGGAAGACAGAAGAGTTAGGGGGGACATGATCACCACATTCAAGATTCTGAAGGGAATTGATAGGGTAGATAAAGACAGTCTATTTAACACAAGGGGAACACGCACAAGGGGACACAGGTGGAAACTGAGTGCCCAAATGAGCCACAGAGATATTAGAAAGAACTTTTTTAGTGTCAGAGTGGTTGACAAATGGAATGCATTAGGGGGTGATGTGGTGGAGGCTGACTCCATACACAGTTTCAAGTGTAGATATGATAGAGCCCGATAGGCTCAGGAATCTGTACACCTGTTGATTGACCGTTGAGAAGCGGGACCAAAGAGCCAGAGCTCAACCCCCGCAAACACACCTAGGTGAGAACTAGGTGAGTACACACACACACACACACACACACACACACACACACCTTGTGAGAGCATTGGTCTTATCACACACACACACACACACACACACACACACACACACACCTTGTGAGAGCATTGGTCTTGTCACACACACACACACACACACACACACACACACACACACACACACACACACACACACACACACACACACACACACACACACACACACACTCACACACACACATGGTGGAGGGGCCTCGTAGCCTGGTGGATAGCGCGCAGGACTCGTAATTCTGTGGCGCGGGTTCGATTCCCGCACGAGGCAGAAACAAATGGGCAAAGTTTCTTTCACCCTAAGTGCCCCTGTTACCTAGCAGTAAATAGGTACCTGGGAGTTAGTCAGCTGTCACGGGCTGCTTCCTGGGGTGTGTGTGTATGTGTGTGGTGTGGGAAAAAAAAAATGTAGTTAGTAAACAGTTGATTGACAGTTGAGAGGCGGGCCGAAAGAGCAAAGCTCAACCCCCGCAAAAACACAACTAGTAAACACACACACACAACTGAGTGCCCAAATGAGCCACAGAGATATTAGAAAGAAATTTTTTAGTGTCAGAGTGGTTGACAAATGGAATACATTAGGAAGTGATGTGGTGGAGGCTGACTCTATACACAGTTTCAAGTGTAGATATGATAGAGCCCAATAGGCTCAGGAATCTGTACACCTGTTGATTGACGGTTGAGAGGCGGGACCAAAGAGCCAGAGCTCAACCCCCGCAAACACAACTAGGTGAGTACACACACAACTTGTTAGAGCCTTGGTCTTGTCTCAAACACACACCTTGTGAGAGCCTTGGTCTTGTCTCACACACACACACCTTGTGAGAGCCTTGGTCTTGTCTCACACACACACCTTGTGAGAGCCTTGGTCTTGTCTCACACACACACCTTGTGAGAGCCTTGGTCTTGTCTCACACACACACCTTGTGAGAGCCTTGGTCTTGTCTCACACACACACCTTGTGAGAGCCTTGGTCTTGTCTCACACACACACACACACACAGACCTTGTGAGAGCCTTGGTCTTGTCTCACACACACACCTTGTGAGAGCCTTGGTCTTGTCTCACACACCTTGTGAGAGCCTTGGTCTTGTCTCACACATACACCTTGTGAGAGCCTTGGTCTTGTCACACACACACACCTTGTGAGAGCCTTGGTCTTGTCTCACACACCTTGTGAGAGCCTTGGTCTTGTCACACACACACACCTTGTGAGAGCCTTGGTCTTGTCTCACACACCTTGTGAGAGCCTTGGTCTTGTCTCACACATACACCCTGTGAGAGCCTTGGTCTTGTCTCACACACACACACCTTGTGAGAGCCTTGGTCTTGTCTCACACACACACCTTGTGAGAGCCTTGGTCTTGTCTCACACACCTTGTGAGAGCCTTGGTCTTGTCTCACACACACACCTTGTGAGAGCCTTGGTCTTGTCTCACACACCTTGTGAGAGCCTTGGTCTTGTCTCACACATACACCTTGTGAGAGCCTTGGTCTTGTCTCACACACACACACCTTGTGAGAGCCTTGGTCTTGTCTCACACACACACCTTGTGAGAGCCTTGGTCTTGTCTCACACACATACACACACACACCTTGTGAGAGCCTTGGTCTTGTCTCACACACACACCTTGTGAGAGCCTTGGTCTTGTCTCACACACACACCTTGTGAGAGCCTTGGTCTTGTCACACACACACACACACACACACACACACCTTGTGAGAGTCTTGGTCTTGTCACACACACACACACACACCTTGTGAGAGCCTTGGTCTTGTCTCACACATACACCTTGTGAGAGCCTTGGTCTTGTCACACACACACACCTTGTGAGAGCCTTGGTCTTGTCTCACACACACACCTTGTGAGAGCCTTGTTTATAACAAGGAGGTGTATAGCCAATATATACACCTCTCCCTGTTCTCCCTGGCCACGGGGACGTTGAGCTCTGAAGTCATCCCAAGGTGTCCTCCCAAGGATACCTGACCTGAGGCCATAAAACAGCTACAGTCGTTATTCTCGCTCACTGCTGAAGAGGATCCCAGTTTGGGATCGAAAGATACAAACAACATTTCCTCATGTGTAGGCGATGAGTCACAATAACGTGGCTAAAGTATGTTGACCAGAACACACACTAGAAGGTGAAGGGACGACGACGTGTCGGTCCGTCCTGGACCATTCTCAAGTCGATTGAGAATGGTCCAGGACGGACCGAAACGTCGTCGTCCCTTCACCTTCTAGTGTGTGGTCTGGTCAACAATTTCCTCATGTTTTCAAAATAGTGGGTTATTATTTTCACTGATTAGTGCACCGCTGGACTTCATTCTCCTCTACACCCATGATGAATCTCCCTCCAACACCCATGATGAATCTCCCTCCAACACCCATGATGAATCTCCCTCCAACACCCATGATGAATCTCCCTCCAACACCCATGATGAATCTCCCTCCAACACCCATGATGAATCTCCCTCCAACACCCATGATGAATCTCCCTCCAACACCCATGATGAATCGCCCTCCAACACCCATGATGAATCGCCCTCCAACACCCATGATGAATCTCCCTCCAACACTCATGATGAATCTCCCTCCAACACCCATGATGAATCTCCCTCCAACACTCATGATGAATCTCCCTCCAACACCCATGATGAATCTCCCTTCAACACCCATGATGAATCTCCCTCCAACACTCATGATGAATCTCCCTCCAACACCCATGATGAATCTCCCTCCAACACCCATGATGAATCTCCCTCCAACACCCATGATGAATCTCCCTCCAACACCCATGATGAATCTCCCTCCAACACACATGATGAATCTCCCTCCAACACCCATGATGAATCTCCCTCCAACACCCATGATGAATCTCCCTCCAACACATGATGAATCTCCCTCCAACACTCATGATGAATCTCCCTCCAACACTCATGATGAATCTCCCTCCAACACCCATGATGACTCTCCCTCCAACACATGATGAATCTCCCTCCAACGCTCATGATGAATCTCCTTCCAACACTCATGATGAATCTCCCTCCAACACTCATGATGAATCTCCCTCCAACACCCATGATGACTCTCCCTCCAACACCCATGATGAATCTCCCTCCAACACCCATGATGACTCTCCCTCCAACAACTACTACTTCAACTTGGTTGATGGTGTTAAAAATGGATTCCGACGCTTACAATCTGCCCTGAATACCAACAGAAAAAAATGTGTGATATTCTCTCACAGTGTCTACAAGAACAGGTGTGTCCTTCACGGTGTCTACAAGAACAGGTGTGTCCTTCACGGTGTCTACAAGAACAGGTGTGTCCTTCACAGTGTCTACAAGAACAGGTGTGTCCTTCACAGTGTCTACAAGAACAGGTGTGTCCTTCACGGTGTCTACAAGAACAGGTGTGTCCTTCACGGTGTCTACAAGAACAGGTGTGTCCTTCACAGTGTCTACAAGAACAGGTGTGTCCTTCACAGTGTCTACAAGAACAGGTGTGTCCTTCACAGTGTCTACAAGAACAGGTGTGTCCTTCACAGTGTCTACAAGAACAGGTGTGTCCTTCACAGTGTCTACAAGAACAGGTGTGTCCTTCACAGTGTCTACAAGAACAGGTACTCACCTATTTGTACTCGCCTATTTGTGCTTGCGGGGGTTGAGCTTTGGCTCTTTGGTCCCGCCTCTCAACTGTCAATCAACTGGTGTACAGATTCCTGAGCCTACTGGGCTCTATCATATCTACATTTAAAACTGTGTATGGAGTCAGCCTCCACCACATCACTGCCTAATGCATTCCATCCGTTAACTACTCTGACACTGAAAAAGTTCCTTCTAACGTCTCTGTGGCTCATGTGAGTACTCAGTTTCCACCTGTGTCCCCTTGTTCGCATCCCACCAGTGTTGAATAGTTTATCCTTGTTTACCCGGTCGATTCCTCTGAGGATTTTGTAGGTTGTGATCATGTCTCCCCTTACTCTTCTGTCTTTCAGTGTCGTAAGGTGCATTTCCCGCAGCCTTTCCTCATAACTCATGCCTCTTAGTTCTGGGACTAGTCTAGTGGCATACCTTTGGACTTTTTCCAGCTTCGTCTTGTGCTTGACAAGGTACGGGCTCCATGCTGGGGCCGCATACTCCAGGATTGGTCTTACATATGTGGTGTACAAGATTCTGAATGATTCCTTACACAGGTTCCTGAACGCTGTTCTGATGTTAGCCAGCCTCGCATATGCCGCAGACGTTATTCTTTTTATGTGGGCTTCAGGAGACAGGTTTGGTGTGATGTCAACTCCTAGATCTTTCTCTCTGTTCGTTTCATTAAGTACTTCATCTCCTATTCTGTATCCTGTGTTTGGCCTCCTATTTCCACCACCTAGTTTCATTACTTTGCATTTACTCGGGTTGAACTTCAACAGCCATTTGTTGGACCATTCACTCAGTCTGTCTAGGTCATCTTGTAGCCTCCTACTATCGTCCTCAGTTTCAATCCTCCTCATAATTTTTGCATCATCGGCAAACATTGAGAGAAACGATTCTATACCCTCTGGAAGATCATTTACATATATCAGAAACAGTATAGGTCCAAGGACTGACCCCTGCGGTACTCCACTCGTAACGTCTCGCCAATCTGAGACCTCACCCCTCACACTGACTCGTTGTCTCCTGTTACTTAGGTACTCCTGTATCCAACGGAGTACCTTCCCTTTCACTCCAGCCTGCATCTCCAGTTTTTTCACTAGCCTCTTGTGTGGCACTGTGTCAAAGGCTTTCTGACAATCCAAAAATATGCAGTCTGCCCACCCTTCTCTTTCTTGCCTTATTTTTGTTGCCTGGTCGTAGAATTCAAGTAACCCTGTGAGGCAGGACCTGCCATCCCTGAATCCATGTTGATGCTGTGTTACAAAGTTCTTTCGCTCCAGATGTTCCACTAGCTTTCTATGCACAATCTTCTCCATCAACTTGCATGTGTCTCCAAGAACAGGTGTGTCCTTCACAGTGTCTACAAGAACAGGTGTGTCCTTCACGGTGTCTACAAGAACAGGTGTGTCCTTCACAGTGTCTACAAGAACAGGTGTGTCCTTCACAGTGTCTACAAGAACAGGTGTGTCCTTCACAGTGTCTACAAGAACAGGTGTGTCCTTCACAGTGTCTACAAGAACAGGTGTGTCCTTCACAGTGTCTACAAGAACAGGTGTGTCCTTCACAGTGTCTACAAGAACAGGTGTGTCCTTCACAGTGTCTACAAGAACAGGTGTGTCCTTCACAGTGTCTACAAGAACAGGTGTGTCCTTCACAGTGTCTACAAGAACAGGTGTGTCCTTCACGGTGTCTACAAGAACAGGTGTGTCCTTCACGGTGTCTACAAGAACAGGTGTGTCCTTCACGGTGTCTACAAGAACAGGTGTGTCCTTCACAGTGTCTACAAAAACAGGTGTGTCCTTCACAGTGTCTACAAGAACAGGTGTGTCCTTCACAGTGTCTACAAGAACAGGTGTGTCCTTCACGGTGTCTACAAGAACAGGTGTGTCCTTCAGTGTCTACAAGAACAGGTGTGTCCTTCACAGTGTCTACAAGAACAGGTGTGTCCTTCACAGTGTCTACAAGAACAGGTGTGTCCTTCACGGTGTCTACAAGAACAGGTGTGTCCTTCACAGTGTCTACAAGAACAGGTGTGTCCTTCACAGTGTCTACAAGAACAGGTGTGTCCTTCACAGTGTCTACAAGAACAGGTGTGTCCTTCACAGTGTCTACAAGAACAGGTGTGTCCTTCACGGTGTCTACAAGAACAGGTGTGTCCTTCACGGTGTCTACAAGAACAGGTGTGTCCTTCACGGTGTCTACAAGAACAGGTGTGTCCTTCACAGTGTCTGCAAGAACAGGTGTGTCCTCCACGGTGTCTACAAGAACAGGTGTGTCCTTCACGGTGTCTACAAGAACAGGTGTGTCCTTCACAGTGTCTACAAGAACAGGTGTGTCCTTTCACTTTTGGTGTCCATAAGTGTGGTAATGTTTTAGTTAAGAGTTCGCCCAAGAATATCAGATCATTTCTCGAAGACAAGATCAAAATCTCAACTACATCAGGCAATTTGCAATTTATAAAAATTATTTTCTTGACAATGTAACTTTTCAACAATTTTTTTTTTTGCACAAAATGGTGCTGACTGAATAGGATAGGAACAAAGAAAACTTTATAACAAACTCAATAGAGTCCATAACAATAGTTAAGGAATCTATTGAGTCTATCCAAATACTATTAAGAAATAGTATTTGGTCAAAATTTTTACTTAAAGAGAATGTTCTGAATCTGACAGTGTTGACTAAACACGAAATTGAATTACTATGATTTGGTCTTAATTTTGACATGAAGAATAAGAGGAATAACGCGTTGGATTACATCATTCACTTTGACAGTTTATGAGTCACAATAATTATGATCAGGATCTCCATTGTCTTAAAGGTATGATGTGTGACGGTGTTTCCCCCCCTTATATTCCTCCCACGCCTGCTGTAAGAGTCATGTCCACTTTACCCGAGCGTTCTCTACGTCGCAGGCATCAGTTTGATATATGTGGGAGAGTGTAGTGTTCTCGAGGTGTCGAGAAATTTGTAAAAGAAGAGTATTTTGGGCTGTGGTATAGGCCCTTTAGGAAGCCAATATGGCGCTGGCTCCTCTGTTTTGCCGCCAAAACTGTGTGACGTCAGTGACACCAGATTGGTCACCGACAGCGACGTGGCACAGGGAGCCAATGAAAACCTCCCATGGCGAATAACACATCACGAAGGAAGGGGGTCCGGTCAGTGCGCGACTCTGGCGCCATCAGTCTAAGACAGCACGTCAAGGAGGTCGGACGTGCGCTGGGTGAAGTCTAGGCAGTATCGTCTGGGACGTCTGATAGCTTCACAGTGACGACGTAGCGGTTGGGCCAATCCACTGGGAAGCAGTGAAAGAAGACACTAATTGGGAATCCATACGACTGCAGCCGAGACGTAGGTTGGCAGCCGTAGTTGGGAGGAGAAGTTGACGGCCGGGAGACCGACTCCAACCCTACAAGACGTGGAGGAGGGGCACGGACCCGCGGAGGACAGAACACGGAGACGACGCGTTTATTTTGGGACGTTGATTGGGTTCCTGGAGGACACGACAGGGTGTGTGTGGGGGCGTTCCCTACACGAGGCGGGAGCCTGGACCAGGAGCTACAACTCAACTCTCACCGGAGGATAGGTGGAAGTAGGTGATTCTAGTTTCCCTCCCAATTCCCCTTTAGTCAGCTATATTATTTAGCCAGAGTATTTTGTATGTCATGAGCAGGGCTCACCCATGTCACAGTAAGGCACAAGTGTTCAAAGTGGGGCTACATAGAGCACTCACGGTATTTATTATTATTATTGGTGTGTGCAGGCACCCGGAGTAATTGATGAATGTACTGTGTTGATAATGTCTTTCATGAGACTTTAATATGATCATTTAGTGAGAAGAGAATATATATATATATATATATATATATATATATATATATATATATATATATATATATATATATATATATATATATATATATATATATATATATAAATGTACCAGTATTTGGTGTTAGGCTATGTGCCCAGTAACTATATTATTACTATTAATGTTATCTATGATTTATCTATATATATATATATATATATATATATATATATATATATGTCTATGCTTGTGTATTGAATAACCATTCATGTGTGCAGTGATCAATTGAATATTCACCCACGAAAGGAATTACTGAGAACTCCAGTAATATATATTTGCATGCGTTATCATTAAATGGGGTGCAGTGTGTTATACCATGATAGTGAATTATTGTGTTCATTAATATAGAAAAGTTTGATTGAGCTCAAGATCAGTGCAGCGGAGTATTTATGTTCTATTGCTATTGATATTGTGTTGTTTGAACATTTAGTGATCCTTGAGAATTTAAAGAAACAGGCGCCTCACGCCAGACGAACAAATAAATGAACATTCGCGCGGTGGGAGTCACCCAGCTGATTTTGACATTGACGTGAGGGGGAGCATTGCCAGCTTGGCGAGTTCGTGATTATTTGTGAGAACGAGCAACTTCCGCATGAAATAGCTGTTTGCTTATTGATATAATTATTGATGTCTTGAGTTTTAAGTAAAACACAAAATACCTTGGCGTTTGTATCATCCCTTCCATGTTTCTTGTGGCTATATAATACATGAAAGGAAATAGAGTGATAGGAATAAATACCTGCCTGATATCAGATCTATTGAGTGTGTTCTTGCCACTGCTACCACAATTCAACAAAACCACTGACGTGTTACTGGACACGGGAAACACCAGTTGGCGACCTTGTGGTTAGTAGTAGAGCCTAGTGTCGGGGCGGGCACACAGCTGTAAAGAGAACAAGCTGTGTTCTCACTCATTCTCGATCAGATTGGGATTGACTGGGATACTCTCCTGGCGTACAGTGGCGCCGCGAGGATAGAGTGAAGACCCGCAGGGCTATGGTGAGTGACCTTGGGTATACTGTTACTCGCCCCTCTTATGGTGAACCCCGACAGATGTTACTAGCAATCGTTGCTAATAATGTTGTGGGTACTTTGCTTGGCTAATAATGTGGGTGTTGCTAAACGATACCAATTAGCACTGATGAATCTCAAAAAGAATGATAAAATTATAATTGCCATTCCCGATAAAGGGGATAAAATAGTAATTCTCAACAGAACATATTACTGGGGACAAGCAGCTGTATTACTCTCAGACACATACTTAGGATAAATTGACTCAAGATCCGCTCGCATCGGCTGCTTCAGAGTTCAATAAAAATAATCTGAAACATTGGTAAGAACAAAGACAAATCAGCTCCTAGAAAGGTTTAAGGTCAGTAACCCAAGTTTACCATACATCTATGGTCTACCCAAAACCCATAAGGTTGACAGTCCTTTACGGCCCATAATTCATATACAGATGGAGCGTAAAGGTTTGCCCCCAGGAAAAAGGTTCTCTTTCCTGTAAGTTAGTGAAATGGCTGAGTAGTATATTGTTCCCTTCATGGGTGTCTTCTCTGACTCGCACATTAAGCACTCTGATGACTTATTAACGGCTTGCTGTATCTATTAACGTATTCTCGTTTCAAAATAGTTTATACTGTCAACAATATGGGTGCAGTCCCTTATCTCCAGTGTTATCTAACCTGTATATGGAATACCTCCAGACATGTGTCCTTTCTCAGATCAAACCTCATGACATTATTTGTTACAGCAATGTTGATGTCACATTTACATAGAAAAGGGCCCTCAGCTATTCTTCCAATGAGTTCCTTGACAGGCTGAACGCTTTAAATTTGATTCTGGCGACTAAAGTTAAATGGGAGTCAAATGATAAATTACCCTCTCTAAACTTCTTAGTAATAAGGAATAACACCTCATTGAGCTTCAGCATGTACAGGAAAGATACACATACAGGTAACTACCTCCATTACTTCAGCGATCACTCCAAGTCAAAAGTAGTGTTGCTTCAGATCTTTTCTTAACAGCATTGCGAGTCTGTAGTCCTCAGTGGTTACACAATGAATTCAATAAAATAAACAGTCAGCTCAATAGAGTAGGATGGATGGTTCCTGGGCGAAGCTTTAAAACTTGCCATAGCATATTACTACCAGACTGACACCACTAGGCAGACCAGACTGACACCACTAGGCAGACCAGACTGACACCACTAGGCAGACCAGACTGACACCACTAGGCAGACCAGACTGACACCACTAGGCAGACCAGACTGACACCACTAGGCAGTCCAGACTGACACCACTAGGCAGACCAGACTGACACCACTCGGCAGTCCAGACTGACACCACTAGGAAGACCAGACTGACACCACTAGGCAGACCAGACGGACACCACTAGGCAGTCCAGACTGACACCACTAGGCAGACCAGACTGTCACCACTAGGCAGACCAGACTGACACCACTAGGCAGACCAGACTGACACCACTAGGCAGACCAGACTGACACCACTAGGCAGACCAGACTGACACCACTAGGCAGTCCAGACTGACACCACTAGGCAGACCAGACTGACACCACTAGGCAGACCAGACTGACACCACTAGGCAGACCAGACTGACACCACTAGGCAGTCCAGACTGACACCACTAGGCAGACCAGACTGACACCAGTAGGCAGACCAGACTGACACCACTAGGCAGTCCAGACTGACACCACTAGGCAGACCAGACTGACACCACTAGGCAGACCAGACTGACACCACTAGGCAGACCAGACTGACACCACTAGGCAGACCAGACTGACACCACTAGGCAGTCCAGACTGACACCACTAGGCAGACCAGACTGACACCACTAGGCAGACCAGACTGGCACCACTAGACAGACCAGACTGACACCACTAGGCAGACCAGACTGACACCACTAGGCAGTCCAGACTGACACCACTAGGCAGACCAGACTGACACCACAAGGCAGACCAGACTTACACCACTAGGCAGACCAGACTGACACCACTAGGCAGACCAGACTGACACCACTAGGCAGCAGGAGATCGCTACTAACAACAACTTGGTCATCCCATATAGTTCTAACTTAGAACACACCTCTAAGAACTTGAGCAAAATGCGTAAAACTAAATTAATTTTCAGTTACCTAAATAAAGTCAGAAATGAAACAGAAGACATGAGAAGACAGTTCGTAGGGGCCGTGATGAGGATCTGCACAGCCCTGTTAAGCCCACTCCACCAACAGCTGCCAGAGACACTAAAGGACACAACGGATCTCCTAAACAGGATACAAGCGATCAGGGAACCACGTCCTTGATGACAGGACTGTCCCCCATGGGGCAGTCTGGTTTTGGTTTGACTGGTTTTCAAACAGGAAGAGCCTGCGTAACAAATCTACTTAGTTTTTATGATAGAGTCATAAAGATACTACAGGAAAGAGGTGGTTGGGTTGGCTGTGTCTATCTGGACCTAAAAAGGCTTTTGACACAGTCCCTCACAGGAGGCTGTTCTGGAAACTGAAACATGTTGGAGGAGTGAAGGGAGACTTCTGACATGGATGATTTTTTTTTTTTACTGACAGAGAGATGAGACAATGTATCTGACAAGAGGAGTGTTACTGGCGGAGTACCACAGGGCTCAGTTCTTGCACCAGTAATGTTCATCGTCTACATAAACCATCTGCCAGAAGGAATACAGAATTATATGAACATGTTTGCTGATGATGCTACGATACTGGGGAATATAGGAGACGCAGACCATTGTAATGCCCTTCAAAACGATCTAGCTAAAACAAATGCTTGGAGCGTCAAGTGGCAAATGGAATTCAATGTGAATAAGTGTTATCTACTGGACGCCCTCATACCACACTAGCAGAAGCGAAGAGGCCGTCCTCACACATCTGTACCTATACTGCACTGGTCACTGCAATATTACTCCAATCCTACATAATGCACAGCAATTTCCTAACATCTGTTTGTAAAATTTCAAAGCAATCGGTGGAGAACTTTCGGAGATTAGCGGTTATGCACAAACGAACATTTCCATTTGTATTTATATAGATTTGGGTTCTTTTACATCTGTCAAGGAAGAGTTTCAGATCAGAATTAACATTTATGAACTAGGGTTTTAGACATGTAAGTAGCACAAGAGAATGTGTGGAGTGAGTCTATGTGTACGAATGTTATTGTAGTTAAGTGTTAAGTCACTTGTAACACTTAACTACAACAGGTAAACACATCAGGGTACTCAACCTTAGTCAAGAGCTGCATGAATCAAGTTAATCATACTTATTAGAGCATCAATTGTGCTCTTCGGGGTCCGAAGCCATATTGAATAAGATGCTACATTTCTATGGTTATATTGAGTGATATAGACCAAATCAGGTTAAGACATTTTCATAATCTTTGTGTTAATAATTTTTATTTTACTTGTAGAGCAACCAAAATTGTGGCGTGTCTTTGTGGAAAGCGGCTCGAAACCCGCCATATATATACATAAATCCCAGGAGGAGACCAGCATAAGCCTTGCATCATGCCGGCATGGTGTCATTCTTAAGATGTGCAACATGACTCGTGGTGAGGGCTTTCAACTGTGCACAAAACATCGGTCAAGATGTAATATGCCAGTACTGGCCGCGGCCAATGATAATTGAAGAGAAGAATTCGAGATTTGGCTTACTGGAGACAAAGCCATTCTTAGGTGTTCTGCATTCCAAAGCACATACATGGTATTGCAAGGTAAGCAATTATTATTTTGAAACATCTAGTTTTAAAAATGTCTGAAATAATGATGTGCCTGTAATACCCTTTTAATTTATGTTTTTAACATAATTTCATTCAAATTAAAGAATGTAGCCCAATTTCTTCCTTCACAGTGGAAACTTAACAAAACAATTGTTTGCCATTTTTAGACGTTATTCTATTATTCTATTCTAAGTTAAATTTAAAAATAATATTAAGTTTTATGTACAGTATATATCAAACAAATCAAATTTTTGTACATGTGTACATTTTTACTCATCCATAATGATAAGAGTAAAACAATTTGTATTTATAGGTTTTATTTAAATATCTGCTCAAATTGCTTAGAATATCTCAAATTAATATCAATGTAGTATTTTGGAATCTTATGTAATAAAAATGCATGACTACAAATTCTCCTTCTTCCTCAACAAGTCTTCCCCAGTGGGCTTTGGGTCTGCATTCTTGGACTTTCCCTTCACAGTAAACACACAGTAGCAGATAACATTGTTGGGCAAGTGGAAGGTCTTACAACCAAAGATAATGTCCCTGACTACAAGATAATTGGCAGGAACGAAAGGGAAAAGATCGACCCTTAAGGATCACCCTAAATGGAGCTAAACAGATGGTACTAAAGTACTAAGGAATGTTAGGAAATTACAAAATGATGAAGGAAAATTATGGTGATTACGATGAAATCTTTTAAAGCAACACAGAGATGCTGAAACAACCTCAGAGGCAAAACCACTACATGAGAGAAGGAACAAAGTGGAAATAATTCTTGTTTCTACAAGGTGATAAGGGTGGACAAGCTGGTGAAATGGTACACAAAGACAAATCATCAATATCACTAGAGAAAGGGGAAGTAAGAACAAGGGGGAAGGTAACATGTTCCTGAAAACTGTATACACTAACATTGATGGAGTGAGATAAAAAATTACCAGAGCTAAACGATATAATACAGTTGCTGACGCTAAACATGGTCGCACTCACGCAGGAGAAACTCGAAGATATTTTAAATGTGGTCATATTCCCTAAGGGCTGCTCGAGTTGGAGACGTGACAGAAAAATTAGGAAAGCAAGAGGCGTTGCCTTGCTGATGGGAGAACACCAGTCTTGTCTACCTTGTGTAGCATGCGGGGATCAACGACCCTACGGCCGGTCTTCGACCAGGTCTCCCGGCTGGTCGTCTGGTCAACCAGGCTGTTGGACGTGGCTCCTCACAGCCTGACATATGGATCACAACCTGGCTGATCAGGTATTATTTTGAAGTGTTTGTCAAGTTCTCCCTTTAACGCTATTGAAGGATCGGCCAGTTATGCCCCTCATGTGTAGCAGGAGAGTGTTGGAAAGTCTTGGCCCCTTGATGTTGATGGGATTCTCTCTGAGAGTACCAATTGCACCTCAGCTTTTTAATGGAGATATTTTGCACATCCTGCCATGCCAATTGGTTTCATGTGATGTAATCTCTGTGATCAGATTTGTAACCAGTCCCTCTAATATCTTCCACAGGTAGATTATTATCTCTCTCTCTCGCCTGCGCTCTAGAGAATACAGACTTGATACTTTGAGTCAATATCAATAATTAAGATGCCTTGTAGAGTAGATTCTAGTGATAAAAGATCTTTGCACGCTCTCTAGGTACATAATCATTTAAACATAGAAAACAGTAGAGTTGCTGGTCCCAAACCTGCACACAGAAATAACACCACATGAGATCAGAAGGCATGGCAGGATGTGCAGAACACCTCCGTTGAAAAGCAGAAGTGCAATAGGTACTCTGAGAAAGAACTCCAACGTCGGAGGCTCGAGACTGTTCAACAGGTTTCCACTACACATAACAGGCATAACTGGCCGACCCCTCGCACTGTTCATGTGTTCAACTTTATAAACACCTCCAAAAAATAACTGATACGTCAGGCTGCGAGCAGCCGCATCCAACAGCCTGGTTGACCAGTCCAGCAACCAGGAGGCCTGGTCGAAGACCGGGCCGTGGGGACGCTAAGCTCAGAAACCATAGCAAGGTAAACAAAAGGTAGGTCAGCAGTTTCTCCGGCTCTGAATGAGACTGTTAGTATGCAACAATATTCCACCCTAGAGAACACTAGTGTCTTAACAAGTATCATCACTAGTACATTTCAAGACACTAGTGCTTGAAAAATTTGATTCCGTTTTATATATGCTTTCCGTTTTTACATTATCGTTTTTTTCCATAGCGCAGGAGCTGGAACTTATTTTCATTAATCACATTATTAACCGTGTCCCATTGAAAGACCCAATTTACATCCGATTGGAGGTCTGCCACGTCCAATATACTGTCTACCCGCATGGAAACCTTAGTGTCATCTGAATAATGATATATTACTGTAGTTTGTTTCCCTGTCAATGTCTGATATCATCCAGAAGATTGATATGCACAAAATAGGATGCACAAGGTCCAACACTGGGACTCTGGACGGTTGACTGGAGAATGATAGTTTGACAAAAACATGACCTTGAGAAGAAGTATAGGTTAGGAATCGTCTTCAAAGAATTTTCAAAGAATTAGTCATCATTGCTATCTAAAATAATTAGGAGAGCCAAAACTAAATACTACGAAAATAAATTTACCCACACAAAGGGCAACATTAAGAAAACATGGAGCACAATTTCACAAATATTGGGATCAAAGAAGATTTTAAATAACAAACCAACACTCCTGTCAAATAATGATGGTCTGCTTTCAAATAATGATGGTCTGCTTTCAGCCTCTGACACTGCTTTTGAGTTCAATAGGTTCTTCTCTTCCATTGGGTCATCCCTTGCAAATGATATTCCATCTTCCAATACTAATATTCAGGACTATCTTACAGGTAACTATCCACAGTTTCTGTACCTAATGCCTACTAATTCCTCTGATGTTACTGACATAATCCTTTCCCTTAGAACCAAGTCTAGTGCCCTTGAGGAGATACCAACTCTTATTTACAAAAAAGCCTCCAGAATTTTAGCCCCTGCTATTGCATTGCTCTTCAACAAGTCACTTGAACCTTTTCAGATATTCTAAAAGAATAGCGAGAGTAACCCCTGTCCACAAATGTGGTGATCCCACTGATGTTAACAACTTCAGACCTATATAAATTCTGCCAAACTTGTCTAAAATATTTGAAAAACTTATCTATAAGCAGCTTTACTCTTATCTAGCAAAACACAATATACTTAGCTCTTGTCAATATGGCTTCAGACCCCAAAAAAGCACTAACGATGCCCTTATTTGTATGATTAACTTGATACATGCAGCTCTTGATAAAAATGAGTTCCCTGTTGGATTATTTGTGGACCTGCGTAAGGCTTCTGACACTGTCAACCACCAAAACCTTCTTCTTAAATTACAATATTATGGAGTCAGAGGTCACTCCCTACAGTACATTAAGTCTTACCTCACTGACAAGCTCCAATATTTTTCTGTGCATAATTCAATTTCTCCCACCCTACCCATCAACATTGGTGTTCCCCAGGGTAGCATACTTGGCCTCTCCTCTTTTTCATCTACATTAGTGACCTTCCAAATGCCTCCCAACATCTCAAACCAATTCTATTTGCTGACGACAAGACATTCATTTACTCCAGTCCTGACCCTCTTGCTCTAAATGTCACAGTGAATACTGAGCTAAATAAAGTCCATCACTGGCTAACTGCCAACAAACTCACCATCAATATTGACAAAACTTTCTATATTTTGTTTGGCAATAAATCCTCAAATCAAATAAATCTCAGATTAACAATACCCAAATTTGTAACAAAGTAGATGGCAAATTCCTTGGCGTTCCAGGGAATTTTCAGGGACACATTCTAAACATATCAAAAAAAGTTTCAAAAACTGTTGGCATTCTTGTTGGCCGGGACGGGTTGGCGAGTTTGGCGGTTGCCAGGGAGGGTGTTCTTGAACAAGTGGTGGGGCTCGGACCAGGCAAATCCCCGGGGCCGGATGAGGTGTTTGCCGGGGTGCTTGGGGAGTGCGGGGGGGGGGGGGGGGAGCTTTGTGACCCACTGTCGACAATGTTTGGTAGATCAATGGAGTCAGGCAGAGTGCCAGGGTTTTGGGGGGTTGCTGGTGTGATGCCAGTTTTTGGGAGGGGAGATGGATCGCTTGCGTCTGGCTGTCGACCAGTTGGCCTGGCGTCTGTTGTGGGAGGGTTGCTCGGGTCTATAACAGCAGATGGGGTTCGTCTTCATCTTGAAAAACATAAATTGGTGAGTAGATATTTTGGTGACAGATAGCCCCACCTATGTATGTAGATCAGATAAGAAAATCAGAAGCGGGGAGCCACATAGTGCCACTCCATATTAGGTCACCCAAGGTGTGAGTGGTAGCAGTCGAAAAAACAGTGAAGATAGGTATCTATTATGTGCCACTATGATCATGTTCATTTATACAGTAAAGTATGACAATATATTTAAGTAAAAATGAATTTATTTATATAATAAACACTCGTGGGTGAGTGCCAGTTATGCCCCCCACATTCCTCTATGGGGCAGGTGTAAAACAGGTTCCTCCCGGTGAGGGTGGTCGCCCGTACCCTTCCTCGCACCTAATGGCCTTGACTTTACCGTAACAGAGTTCCACACCCAGCGGAGGTCGAGTGGGTCTTATATAGGGGTATTAAATTATAAATCTCCTCCAGGGGTTAAAAAAAATCAAAGAATTTATTAATGTTTTATTAGGTAAAAATCACAAATGATGTATAAGAAGTTAATTATGACCCCTATCCCTCTCCCCCCTCCACCTCCCCTTCCTCATCTGAGTAGAATTCTGACGTCTCCCCATCCGTGGTGAGTGGGGGGAGGTCTTGACCCCCTCCCCCCTCTCTTGGGGGAGTGGGGTGAGTTGGCTGGTTGCCTTTTGGACGACTTTCCTTCTGACTCTCATCTGAAGTGTTCTGGAAAGAGATGGGGAAAATAATTTATAGGACTATATCTTTTATTTGAAAAATATTCTATTTCCTCTAAGAACAGTTAGTACATACCTCTCCCCCTGCAGGAGCGACCTTGTGTCCTCTACAGCAGGCATCATCAATTAGGGTACGTAACAGCATCTTGTTTGGGGCAGACCTTCCTCGTAGAATTACTACTCTACAAATGTGGACAGGTCCTAAGAATTGCACTGAAAAAAAAGAAGAGGTAAAATAGAGGTTGAGCAAACTTTCTATTGTGGGAAAAAAAATAAATCTTTACCAGAAAGTGAGGGTAATACTAACCAGGCCCTTCAAGGACTTCAATCTTCCCTGCGTGTGTTTCTGGGGAGACGCCTTCCATTTGTAGGATGAGGAGGTTGGAGGTCTTCTAGGGAGGTTGTGGGGTGAGAGGGGTTTTATATGGGGGTAATCCCCCTGTTAGGTGGGTTGCCTAGCTAACAAAAATATTCTCTACACCACCTATAAGAACCAACCCTTACTCCTCTACAAAATGTCCTAACACAGTGATGTTTCATAGGAAAATATCGTCTCGCATAAGCGAGGGCGCGTTTATCATTTAATTTTAAACTAACGCTTGAAAATACATTATGTAAGTAATGTACTGTTGAAGGCAACCCCAGGTGACTCACCCTATGGACGAACATTACGCAATACAGTCCACAAGCAAGGGTAAAATCACTCTGGAGTCTGTAGCACATTCCAAACACCTTTGTTATTGTGTTAGTTTTAATAAATCCTTGAAAATAATGTCCATAAGTAACCGCCGACATTGCATAACTATCGAAAAAAACATTCGATGTTTAACTTTATCAACATAAATAGCTACCCAATGTCCCATAGTTAATCTGCTATGTGATGGTAAAATATTAGTTATGAGAACAATAGGTTTTCTTGATGAGATATTTAAATGTTCTATTTCATCAGCATTATAACAACCTAGGTAGAGTGCTCGATCCCCTAGATTATTTTTTAAATTAATATTTATATCATTACAATTCATTATGTTTTTAAGCTCGCACGTCACACAGAACAGTTCTCTGTCCGTCGATGGATAGTACCCCGGTCGTTTCCCCAAACAGTAAAACCAGTCTGTTATATGTAACACCACCGCCAAACTCAAGCTCCATACGCAAGTTGCCAGATTTCTCCACAGGGAGGGAATCCTTTGTTTGAATGGTGGTTAAGTCAAAGGCGAATATCGATCTTCCCTTATGAAAAGTGTCATAGGCTAGAAGTGAATCACGCTCTAAGCCTAATGTCTTCAAAGTTTCGTAATAAAGGCGGGCATAATGATTGTCGAAATCACCACCAATTCGGTAAATTGCATTATTGTTCAAATACATGGCAATATTTTTCAGTTTTGCATTTTCAAAATATAATCCATTACCTTGGTGAAGGCCAGCGAAATAATTCATTGGCACAATTACCATGAATATCCTGTGAGGAATTACTTGCGCCCAAGGCTGATCAATTAAGAGACTAGTTTGATTCCCTGCTAGGACATATGTTTTAGAAATGGTTTTATTGAAAGTATAGCTTATGGGGTCGGGGGATGCTAACAGTGAGCTGTTTAAGGCTAGGTAAGCACTTGGGTAGGGGAACACACGTGTTACCCACAACTTAGCATAATCCATATGCAGCCGATACTTAGAGCCATCGTCCACACTTGTATTTAGCACCCAAGCATGTGGGGAGAGCTCCAATCTTAGGCGCACATCTATATTATCTAATATGTATTGGTCTAGGGTTGTTACGTCCAATAGTAGGGGAAAACACATTGACAATCCTTTACCTTTTAAATCGGTCATAAATTTTTTATCCTTGGCGGTTGCCCCAGTAAAAAATGTATTAGTAAATTCGTTAGGGATTACACCATCATCACTCCAGTCCCTACGAAAGGCTCCAATCCTCCCCAAGGAAGACATTTTTGATGGAGGCATGGAGGTAATTAATTTAATAAACGACCAATAATTAAAATTAGAATTTGTTTCAACTACCTGCTCTCCTAAAAACACCTGAACACCTTTAAACATGGTATTTGACAACCCATTAACAAATTCCACATGGTCATCCTCTTCCAATTTTGTGGTATCGTCATCTTTCGTTAAAGATACCTTAAAATCTATAACAATATTAGCTAAATCTAAGAAGGCGCCCTGGGTTCCGGGGATGCGGAATTCTAAGTAATTATCCCGCAAACGTTGATTAATAGGGAGGTTAACAGGTAGAATGTCTATTTGCTGTGTGGAGGCAATTGAACTCTCCACATTACGTATTCTGTTACTTCTAGGAAATTGGTCAATAATACTGGAAGTATAATATTCTACAGGGATTTTCAACCCAGCTCCACTAGCCTCCGCCATGATCTCCTCCGAAAGGTGAAGTATGACTGCTTACTGTAGTGAAAATACATCATTTTTATACCCAAGGGCTCGTTTACATTTATTATTTTTATTTTTTCTTCTCCTAGAGAGTCTTTTAATTTTCCCGCCTGCTACCAATTTCTTCCCCACAGTCTTAAGAGCATCAATACCGTGAGTTCTCAGAGCGCTCTTTACATCCCGTCTACCACTGGTTAAATCACCAAGAACATTTTTCCCAAAATCGATAGCAGTCGGCGTTACAGTTTTCATGAAAAATGGTATGGCTCGTCGAGCCAAGCCGGCTAAGGTCCCAAAAAAACCACCACCGGATCTGAGATAAGGCGCTTGGAATGTGCGTATGTCATTCATCGCTCCCCCCCTCACCCCGTATCTCCCAGAGAGGGGGGAGAAGATCTCCCCATACTCCTTCTGGGAGGGTGTGTGGAAAGGTACTCGCATCCCGACTCCTCTTCTTATAATAACCGATGATGTGGGTAAACACTTCTATATATATATATATATATATATATATATTTATATTTATATAGATTATATTGTTATACCTTAGGGCGGAGGTGTAAGACTACCGTAACCGACCTCCCATCTTCAAAACTAACCTTTCGCCCAAACTGGTCTGTTATCTTAATACTCACCTTCTCCAACGTGTTAGTATTTAATGTCTTGTACACTAGGGGATGAGCCCCTCTAGAATAAGAGTCATGATAATTGATTGCATCTAAGATATTTACAATTTGTCCCCCGTAACGATCCGGCTCGATGACGTCACTATAAATGAGTAAATAGTCACAACCCCCGTCATTGTCTGGGGGGAATGAGGCCACGATCTTGGAGGCTGCTGTAATGTCATCTGATTTTGCCTGATAAATGGTGTATTTGCGACTGCTGTCAAAACCAAGTACATTAGCTATTCTGTGTTTAAATTGAAGGCTAAGAGAATATAAGGAACCAGTGCCTTCATTGTTAAGAGTGGAGGATAGTAATACTCGCTCTAAGGATTGATCATAGGTGAGGATTGGTTCTCTTTCTGAGAAGTATATTTTGAAATCACCTCGGAAGCTAAGCTTCATGTCGGTGATTATTTGTCGGCTAAGCTCACTCGTGATGAATGTGATGTTTCTGGATAATATGTTGGTTTTGGGGAGGAAGGTGTAGATGAGATGTTCTGGGCTTTTAGAAAGAGTTCCTCGCTTAAAAGTAGCATAGACGTCTATACCAGACTCCCCCTCATCCTTGATGATAGCGTTAATTCGTCTGGGTAGGAGTATGTTGACTAAGGCCACTTCATGTTTAATGGAAGGGTTTAAATGTAGAGTGGGGATGGTGTTTGTAAATGCTGAACTTGTGTTGTTGTATATATCTTCTTGGTCGAGGCTAGTGAGGTATATGTAGTGTTCCTCGTCCATTGTTAAGTTATGTACTGACTGGGGTGGGAATAAAACATCATTACTTATATTTTATTTTATTAATCTACTAAGGAAATATTACTTTTAAAAGAACTACAACAGGGGGAACTACATTTTGTTCCTCCATAACAAATTACATATAAAGAGCAGCAGCTGTTGGTACTGCTGTCGTCCGCTGCTGCCGCTGCCGCTGCTGCTGGGGGAGCTGTTGGTACCACTGACACCGCTGCCGCCGCTGACGGTACTGCTGCTGCTGCTGCTGCTGCCACCGCTGGAACCGTTGTAGTTGGTGGTACTGCTGCCGCTACCGTTACCGCTGCCGGCGATGATGGTACTGTTGCTGCCGCTGTCACCGCCGGAACTGCTGTAGTTGGTGGTACCGTTGCCGCTACCATTACCGCTGACAACACTGTCACCGTCGTCGGTGGAACTGCTACTGCTACCACCACCGAAGCTGTTGTAGATGGAGGTACTGCTGTTGCTGCTGCTGCTGCTGCTGCTGCTGTTACTGACTGCGGTGGTGCTGGCACCTCTTCTTTGAGTGTTGATGGTTACAGCTTTCGTTGTTTTTTCGGTGATGAGGATAACAGGAATATTTCCTGTGACTCTCCATCGAGGATGGTGTCAATACGATGATTTGAGAGGGGGTCGAAGTCAATAGTGGTTTCGATCCGTCGTTTGGCCGTGCCAGATGTTGTGGGTGGGGGTGGAGCAGCGCTGGAGGTGGATGAGTACTCTTGTAGGTGTCTCTTCTTCCTGGGGGTGGGTGGTGGTGCTGGTGGTGTAGAACGAGAAGAGCTTCCTGGAGTGGTGGCACCCTCCCCCTCCACTGCATCTAGGGTGATAGTTTTACTATCACCCTCTCCCCTGGGATCATCATTCGGGAGGGGTACCATCGATGGGGTGACGGTAGAGGGACGTTTGAGGATTACCAGCTCCTTGTTATGCTTGCCCAGCTCAGCGTTGAGCGAAATGAGCATGGGCCCGACGTCCTTGTGCCAGTTGTCCATGCCATCACGGGAGGCCCCCAGCCCATGGGGCACCACCAGCCGAAACATGGTTGGAGTTCTTACCATGAGATTGCCAACCTTTGTTAGGGCTGTTTTCAGCCAGTATAGCCTATTTTTGGCAGTATCCAGGGTGACATTGGTGATGTAGTGGATGTCGGCGGAAGACTGCACTTGCTCCTGAGCTATAGGGTTGGACTCGAAGGGTGCTCCTGCACCGAAAGCGGAAATTAGCGCCACGATGGTGGGGCGGAAGAACAAGACTGGCTCTTCGACAATGTCTTGACCGTCGGAGGGTAGGGGAGCTATCTTCACTTCAATGTCACCTGGGGTAGACCGGTAACGTATTGTGGCCCTGTTGACACGAGTCAGTCCTTCACGTTCCACACGGGCATAGTTGTAACATTTCCAAATTACACTTGCCAGTCCATAGGGACGCACAACAGCAGCGGGGAGATCGTAAACGATCACATCACCGACCCCAAAGGCGTGGGTGTCGGTGATGTCGCTGTCTATTGACTTAATGGACGATAAAGCCATGGCGGAGGGGCGGTTGAGAGGAACTGGGGAAGAGTCGTCGTCAACTATGGTGACCGAGGGTGACGGTGGAGGCCTTTAAATACACCTGTGTCCCCCACCTGGAGGGGGAGGAATGTAGGGGTGTGGTGTAGAGGCTGCCTTCCCTACCTTAAAAGTCCATACACACTCCGTCCAGTCTCGAAGGCTGTAATCTGGTCTCGATGTTGGAAGGTTAATTTTTCCATTTGCCATATCTCCGTCTGGATTTCCTGGGATGAATATCCTTCATAACGTTTCACCGTCTCTCCAAATGACTTAAAAAACCGTTCTGGAGGGGCACTCAACACAAGACGGTCATAACAATCCCACAATGCATATATCAATCTACATTTGTGTTCGACATACTTGTAGTACCGCTGAGTAGCAACCAACTTCTTTAATAAGGGAGATTTGTCTTCTGGGGGTGTAGCTGGGGGAGGAGTGGGTCTAGAAGCTTGCTCCATGGTGGATATGCAACTGAATATGGTGGTCTTTAAGATGGTCTTCATATAGGTCTTCAATACGGCTCCCAATGGGGTCTCCTATGGATACCCCTCCCCCCTTTTAACTGTGATCTGGCGCGATAATTACGTATGAGGGTTGGGTCTATGCCAGCCACCCTCAGTAAAACCCTTACATCTTCCTTGTCACTTGCCCTAAATTGTCCCTTTGTGAAGGCTAGAGTTTTAATTATATCTAAAATATTTAAATTTTGTACAGGCTTTAATAAATTTCCGCGACTATCCCACATCACCTGTTGGCTGTTTTGTCCAAACATGTTCAATAATGCTTTGACATGAGGAATTTCCTCAATTTTAAAATTCACATTTATTAAGTTGTCCAGACTTGGATTTTGGGGTGTGATGGTGGCTTTATGTGGAGTGTGGCCAGCAACAATTACTTGCACTTCGGGCGGGAGGATGGAATGTCCCCTTTTTTTATTTATTTTTTTTTTTAAAAGGCGATGGTCGCGCCGGGCAGCCCGCGTTTTTTTTTTTCTTTTTAAGGGTGGCGGCGGGCGACGGTCGCCGGGGGCCCCAATGTCATTTAAAGGGTGTGTGACCAGCCCCGCCCGTCTGGAGGTGCTACTACGGCAACACCGCCCACAGCCCATTGTTGTCAGGTGGGAGGAAGGAGTGTCCTCTTCCCCCACCCCCCCCATCACCCCTACCAGAGTCGCAGGTGGGTAGGTTACGGGCTCCCCCAATATTATTACTTGAGTTGGATTCGTTTTTTAAAGAGAAGGACATACTTTCACTACCATCACCACCGGGGGAGGGCAGACCCACCGCATTAGGAGGTGATGGTGAGTTCTTGTTTTTATTAAATAAATATTTTTCAGCTATGAATCGTGGTACCAGGCAATATTCTTTCACCATTTTATTCTCTCGTTACTTATTTACGCAATTACCTTATTAGGGAGGAAATTAACGTTACAGCCAAAGGTAGCAGAGCTGCTAATATCGCCCCACCACGTCTGGAGGTCAGTATGAGCTTCTTTTTGTATAAAGGAGTTTTCTTACGCGCTACAGATCGTATGTCATTCTGATATCTCTGTAAGCCATTAATTATCTGAGGTTGAACTGGGATGTTTCGTTTCAGAAAATTGGCAAAAATTTCACAAATTGATTCAATTTCCTGCCGTTTTAAAGCCTTGATTAGTTTATTCCGCTTCTTGGGTGATAAATTGTTTAATAAAAATAACAACTGATGATGTTTCTCTACGAGAGAGTCCTCTTGAACTGTCATTTTTTGTTAAATTTGACGATGTCTTGAGCTTTAATCCAGCTATTGGCAGAATCTGGGTACCCTCTCCACTTGACGAAATATTCTCTGTGTCCTTTCGATGTTTTCCTAGACTGTAATACCGTTACAGGAAAATAGTCTGGAAGGGATGTTGGAATCAATTCTTTCTCATAAAACATACCACTGATCGTCTCGTTGTTTAAATCTTTGATTTTATATGTCGGGATTGGATGTGTTCTGTCAATATGTGACACTACAAATATTTCTTCTGTATTTTGGTGCCAAAAGCCTTTGTGAAATATATTCCTGCGCTTTGCCAATCGCACATGCTGTCCAAGGTGCAGCCGTGGACTGATGGCAGTTATGGAGGAGTCATTGTTTAAATACATAACCTTAAACTGTCTTCGTATATCTTCAATATTTTGCAACTTATGAATGG
>NC_091176.1:37740378-37792878 GCF_040958095.1 Procambarus clarkii
TGGAAGGCTACAGGGTGTAGGACATTAAAAGACTACCTCCTCATTTATTTGAGGTGTGATGTAGGATTACTGGCTGACATTTTTACACACCACAGGGCAATTCTAAATGATATATATTCTTTAGAATTGACACACTATTGCAGCCTCCCAGGGTACTCCTACGACTGCTTCCTGAAAAGTAGTAGAATATCGTTGGAGTTAAGTGCAGATGTGACGTTGCACAATCTCTTATCACAAAACATACGAGGGGGTTTTACAACTGCAGTTAGGAGTTATGTCAGAGCTAACAACCGCTATGTCAACCCATCTTTTAACCCCCAGGAGGATAGGTCTTCATTCTTACTTTATCTCGACTTCAACAGCCTCTATGGGAGTTGTATGACTAGGAAATTGCCCCATGGGGGACTAAGGAGACTATCATCTGATGAGATGAACTCCTTCATTAGCGGGGGGAAGATAATGACAGAACAGCCTTTCTCTTCTAACAAAGGGTACTGGCTCTTAATTGACACCAAACTTTTAAGACCCGAAATAGCTAGACTAACAGACGATCTGCCCCTTTGTTTACACCATAGGGGAATAAGTATGGAGGATATCTCACCATTTAGTAGGGGACTTCTGGAAACAAATAACATCACACACCTCCCCCCAAAAAACATCAAACTGGTTGGAGATCATCTCCCCAAAAAACATTATTTCATATCTCTTCACCTTTTACAACTATTTATTGAGATAGGACTTGAAGTGGAAACAATACATGCAATTTACGAGTTCCACCAGTCAGATTTTATGGCAGAATTTGTTAACACCAACGTTAACAATAGAAATGCCTCCAGCAGTAATGATAGGAAAACACTCTTCAAATTACTGACGAACAGTGTTTTTGGTAAAACGCTACTGAATCCAGCTCGTTATGCCATTGACACCAAACTAGTGACTTCAGCTAGGGTCTTTTTACGAGAGGTGAAGAATCCCCGCTTTAAACGAATGGTGCATTTAGGCGACAATAAATTATTGTCTGTCAGTTCCAGACCATTCATTAAAATTACTCATCCTAATTACATTGGGTTCCAGATTCTTGAGCTAGCAAAATACAGCTTGTACCATTTTTGGTACAGGGTACTTAAGAACCACTATTCAGATAGGGTACAACTGGTGTATAGTGATACAGACAGTTTCATTTTCACCTTACTAGCTGAAGATGTCTTTAATGAGATGGGGAAAGAACCCCTTAGTTTGTGGATGGATACGAGTAATTTTCCTGAAACTCACCCCTTGTATGATCCTTCTAAAAAGGGTGTTTTAGGGCTGTTAAAGTCAGAGGTGTCAGATAAACACATCCTTGAAGTTGTGGCACTCAAGCCCAAAATGTATAGTGTGCTTTTGCTTGACAATAAAAATTCCATCACCGCTAAGGGTATTCCCCGAGCTGTGCAAAGATCTTTAACACATAACCACTTTAAAGAGACCCTTCACAGTAATGGTGTAGTAAATACTTTTAATTACTCACAAATAAGAAACATAGGGGGGCAGATGGCAACCACATTCAATACTAAGAGGGGTTTAAGTGCATTTGATGATAAGCGCTTTTACCTAAATAAATACACTAGCCTAGCGTATGGTCACCCAGACATACCATCCGACCCCCACCCCAACACCTCAGCCCAAGGAATGTCCACCGAGAGTGAAGGTGGTGACGTCATTGAACCACAAGGAGAGGAAGGACAACGCCCCACCAGCGAGAGTGAACCCTATGACGTCAGCAGTCAGTCACCTGAGGGAGGCGCACTACATCCCATTCACTCTCTGGGAGATGATGAGTCATCATCTTCGTCCCAGGAGGAGGAGGAGGAGGAGGGGGAGGAAGACCCCACAACGGACTTGTGGGCGAGAAGGAGAGGTCTTGTTAATAAATATTATGTGGGGGGAGATGACCTACAATACGACTATGTTTAACCCTATGTACTTTGATAATATAATCTATAAATCATCAGGATTATTTCTTTTTCTCCTTCTTTAAGTATAGAGGCTTAAAATATATCCAACTTAAAAACAACTAAGGGAGGCTGGTCCTTCTTACGGTACACTCAAGGTCATCAAGTATGAGGAGGGGTGGTGAGGGGGGACCGCCCCTACTGCGAGGATCCTGTTTTTACACCTGTCCCATAGAGGGAGGGGGGGGGGTAACTGCCGCTCACCTGAGTGTTTATTATACAAATATACTGTCATACTTTTCTGTATAAATGAACATGAGCATGAACATAGCGACACATAATAGATACCTATCTTCACTATTTTACGATTGTTGCTGCCCCACACCTTGGGCGACCTAATATGGGGTGGCTCTAAGTGGCACCCCGCCTCTGATTTTCTTATCTGATTACCCTTCATAGGCAGCTACTTTACTGTAAATGAACATGATCATAGTGGCACATAATAGATACCTATCTTCACTGTTTTTTCGACTGCTACCACTCACACCTTGGGTGACCTAATATGGAGTGGCACTATGTGGCTCCCCGCTTCTGATTTTCTTATCTGATCTACATACATAGGTGGGGCTATCTGTCACCAAAATATCTACTTTGGTGGTTGGGTCACAACATGGTTTTATGGGTGGCCGTTCGTGTTTGGCAGGTTTGTTGTCTTTTTGTTCTGGCATTGTTGGGGCGGTTGGTGGTGGTGGGGATTGCGATGTTGTGTGCCTTGACTTTGGCAGGGCTTTTGGTGCAGTGCCACACGAGGGACTGATTGGGGGGATGGAGGCTCGTGGGGGTGCTATGTTGGGCTGGATTGGGGGATGGCTGTGCCGGGGGAGGCGGAGAGTTGGTGTGGGTGGAGTCGGGTCAGAGTGGGGATGTGTTGTGGGTGGGGTGCCTCGGGGCTCTGTCCTGGGACCTCTGTTGTTTATAATATATATAAATGATTTAGATTCAGGTTTGAGTAGCAACATTTGCAAATTTGCCGATGATACGAAAATCGGTTAGGAAATTAATTCGGAGGAGGACTCACTATCACTTCAAGTTGATCTAGATAAGGTTTTGAAATGGTCGAAGGATTGGCAGATGCAGTTTAATGCTGATAAATGTAAAGTTCTGAGGTTAGGTAATGATGCAACCCGTTCTCGCAAATTCGTAAAGTCAATATTGACTTATTAACTACGTGCATAGGTGATATACTAAACATAATAGATACCCTTAAAAAGATTCATAGAAAACACCGACCTTACCTAACCTTGTTAGTATCTTAAGATAAGCATCTTATTGCTTCGTAATTACAATTATTACCTTAACCTATACCTATTATAGGTTAGGTAATAATTGTAATTACGAAGCAATAAGATGCTTATCTTAAGAACATAAGAACATAAGAACAAAGGCAACTGCAGAAGGCCTGTTGGCCCATACGAGGCAGCTCCTATTCTATAACCACCCAATCCCACTCATATACTTGTCCAACCCGTGCTTGAAACAATCGAGGGACCCCACCTCCACAATGTTACGCGGCAATTGGTTCCACAAATCAACAACCCTGTTACTGAACCAGTATTTACCCAAGTCTTTCCTAAATCTAAACTTATCCAATTTATACCCATTGTTTCGTGTTCTGTCCTGTGTTGATACTTTTAATACCCTATTAATATCCCCCCGGTTATGTCCATTCATCCACTTGTAAACCTCTATCATGTCACCCCTAACTCTTCGCCTTTCCAGTGAATGCAACTTAAGCTTTGTTAATCTTTCTTCATATGAAAGATTTCTAATTTGGGGAATTAACTTAGTCATCCTACGCTGGACACGTTCAAGTGAATTTATATCCATTCTATAATATGGCGACCAAAACTGAACTGCATAATCTAAATGGGGCCTAACTAGAGCAAGATATAGCTTGAGAACCACACCAGGTGTCTTGTTACTAACGCTGCGATTAATAAATCCAAGTGTCCGATTTGCCTTATTACGAACATTTATGCATTGATCCTTTTGTTTTAAATTCTTACTAATCATAACTCCCAGATCCCTTTCGCAATCCGCCTTCGCAATCACAACACCATCTAGCTCGTATCTTGTAACTCTATCATCATTACCTAACCTCAGAACTTTACATTTATCAGCATTAAACTGCATCTGCCAATCCTTTGACCATTTCAAAACCCTATCTAGATCAACTTGAAGTGATAGTGAGTCCTCCTCCGAATTAATTTCCCTACCGATTTTCGTATCATCGGCAAATTTGCAAATGTTGCTACTCAAACCTGAATCTAAATCATTTATATATATTATAAACAACAGAGGTCCCAGGACAGAGCCTTGAGGCACTCCACTTACAACATTTTCCCACTCTGACTTGATTCCATTTATACTAACTCTCTGTTTCCTTTGGTATAGCCATGCCCTAATCCAGCTTAATATAGCACCCCCAATACCATGAGACTCTATCTTTTTAATCAGTCTTTCATGTGGCACTGTATCAAAAGCTTTGCTAAAGTCAAGGTATACAACATCGCAATCCTTACCACTATCAACTGAATCAACAATGCTAGAATAAAAAGATAACAAATTTGTTAAACATGAACGGCCATTTATAAAACCATGTTGCGACTCAATTATTAATTTATGTTTTTCAAGATGAAGACGTATTTTATTTGCTATTATAGATTCGAGTAACTTTCCCACAATAGACGTTAGGCTAATTGGTCGATAGTTAGACGCAAGTGATCTATCTCCTTTCTTAAAAACTGGTATCACATTAGCAACTTTCCAAAACTCTGGCACTCTGCCTGTCTCTATTGATTTATTAAATATGGTTGACAGTGGGTCACAAAGCTCCTCTTTGCATTCTTTAAGCACCCTGGCAAACACTTCATCCGGCCCTGGGGATTTGTTTGGTTTGAGTTTTACTATTTGTTTAAGAACATCCTCCCTGGTAACTGCTAAACTCGTCAACCTGTCCTCGTCCCCACCCACATAGACTTGTTCGGCTGAAGGCATATTGTTAAGTTCCTCTTTAGTAAATACAGATACAAAATATTTATTAAAAATACTACTCATCTCTTCATTACTATCTGTTATTTGACCTGTCTCAGTTTTTAATGGACCTATCCTTTCCCTAGTCTTGGTACGATATAACTGAAAAAACCCTTTAGGATTTGTCTTTGCTTGCCCTGCTATGCGAACTTCATAGTTTCTTTTTGCTTTCCTTATCTCTTTTTTAACATTTCTAACCAGTTGTACGAATTCCTGTTCTAAAGTGACCTCCCCATTTTTAATCCTTTTGTACCAAGCTCTCTTTTTACCTATAAGGTTCTTCAAATTCTTTGTTATCCACTTTGGGTCATTAGTATTCGATCTATTCAATTTGTATGGTATACTACGTTCCTGTGCTTTGTTTAGAATATTCTTAAATAAGTTATATATTGAATCCACATCGAAATCCCCATTTAAGTCACCTATCGCTGGGTTCATGTCTCGCTCCAAGACCGGCCCCCACCCCATACCCAAGACTTTCCAATCAATTTGACCCAAAAAATTTCTTAGGCTATTAAAATCAGCTTTTCGAAAATCTGACACTTTAACAGATACTAACAAGGTTAGGTAAGGTCGGTGTTTTCTATGAATCTTTTAAAGGGTATCTATTATGTTAAGTATGTCACCTATGCACATATTTAATAAGTCAATATTGACTTATTAAATTTGCGAGAACGGGTTGAATGATGATAGGGTTACAAGATACGAGCTAGATGGTGTTGAGATTGCGAAGTTTAATTGCGAAAGGGATCTGGGAGTTATGATTAGTAAGAATTTAAAACAAAAGGATCAATGCATAAATGTTCGTAATAAGGCAAATCGGACACTTGGATTTATTAATCGCAGCGTTAGTAACAAGACACCTGGTGTGGTTCTCAAGCTATATCTTGCTCTAGTTAGGCCTCATTTAGATTATGCAGTTCAGTTTTGGTCGCCATATTATAGAATGGATACAAATTCACTTGAACGTGTCCAGCGTAGGATGACTAAGTTAATTCCCCAAATTAGAAATCTTTCATATGAAGAAAGATTAACAAAGCTTAAGTTGCATTCACTGGAAAGGCGAAGAGTTAGGGGTGACATGATAGAGGTTTACAAGTGGGTGAATGGACATAACAAAGGGGATATTAATAGGGTATTAAAAGTATCAACACAAGACAGAACACGAAAAAATGGGTATAAATTGGATAAGTTTAGATTTAGGAAAGACTTGGGTAAATACTGGTTCAGTAACAGGGTTGTTGATTTGTGGAACCAATTGTCGCGTAACATTGTGGAGGTGGGGTCCCTCGATTGTTTCAAGCATGGGTTGGACATGTATGAGTGGGATTGGGTGGTTATAAATAGGAGCTGCCTCGTATGGGCCAGTATGGAAAAAGTAAGATTAATAATTCTAACACTTTAGAATTAATAATTCTATATATATATATAAGATTAATAATTCTATATATATATATATATATATATATATATATATATATATATATATATATATATATATATATATATATATATATATATTATTAAATATGACCGAAAAAGTAAGATTAATAATTCTAACACGAATTTTCTCAATCTTTCGTACATTACGCTTCACTGTTGGAGGTAAATCAAAAATCACTTCTCCAAAATTCATTTTTATTTCTAGTCTGACGCGACACGGGCGCGTTTCGTAAAACTTATTACATTTTCAAAGACTTCACAAATACACAACTGATTAGAACTTACGTCTCTCTGATATTATATCTACATTTGAGTGAGGTGGCATTAACACAAGACAGAACAGGGGGGAATATTAATAGGGTATTAAAAGTATCAACACAAGACAGAACAGAAACAATGGGTATTGAATAGAAGTGTTTGTAGAAAGCCTATTGGTCCATATTTCTTGATGCTTCTATATTGGAGCGGAGTCTTGAGGTGGGTAGAATATAGTTGTGCAATAATTGGCTGTTGATTGCTGGTGTTGACTTCTTGATGTGTAGTGCCTCGCAAACGTCAAGCCGCCTGCTATCGCTGTATCTATCGATGATTTCTGTGTTGTTTACTAGGATTTCTCTGGCGATGGTTTGGTTATGGGAAGAGATTATATGCTCCTTAATGGAGCCCTGTTGCTTATGCATCGTTAAACGCCTAGAAAGAGATGTTGTTGTCTTGCCTATATACTGGGTTTTTTGGAGCTTACAGTCCCCAAGTGGGCATTTGAAGGCATAGACGACGTTAGTCTCTTTTAAAGCGTTCTGTTTTGTGTCTGGAGAGTTTCTCATGAGTAGGCTGGCCGTTTTTCTGGTTTTATAGTAAATCGTCAGTTGTATCCTCTGATTTTTGTCTGTAGGGATAACGTTTCTATTAACAATATCTTTCAGGACCCTTTCCTCCGTTTTATGAGCTGTGGAAAAGAAGTTTCTGTAAAATAGTCTAATAGGGGGTATAGGTGTTGTGTTAGTTGTCTCTTCAGAGGTTGCATGGCTTTTCACTTTCCTTATGATGTCTTCGATGAAACCATTGGAGAAGCCGTTATTGACTAGGACCTGCCTTACCCTACAGAGTTCTTCATCGACTTGCTTCCATTCTGAGCTGTGGCTGAGAGCACGGTCGACGTATGCGTTAACAACACTCCTCTTGTACCTGTCGGGGCAGTCGCTGTTGGCATTTAGGCACATTCCTATGTTTGTTTCCTTAGTGTAGACTGCAGTGTGGAAACCTCCGCCCTTTTCCATGACTGTTACATCTAGAAAAGGCAGCTTCCCATCCTTTTCCGTCTCGTAAGTGAAACGCAGCACGGAACTCTGCTCAAATGCCTCCTTCAGCTCCTGCAGATGTCTGACATCAGGTACCTGTGTAAAAATGTCGTCAACATACCTGCAGTATATGGCCGGTTTCAAGTTCATGTCGACTAAGACTTTTTGCTCGATGGCAAAATTCTTGTTAGAATTATTAATCTTACTTTTTCGGTCATATTTAATAATATATATATATATATATATATATATATATATATATATATATATATATATATATATATATATATATATATATATATATATATATATATATATATATATATATATACAACTTTAGAACACTTTTCCACCAGGAGACTCGAACCCTAGCCAGCACAGAAGCCTTCCAGCAACTGGCATAACAGGTACGCCTTAACCCACTCCACCACTTGCTCAGACCCCTAGAGCACTAGAGCAAGTGAGGGGTCATTTTTACGTTTTTTCATCCAGTCCCTGTTAATATGGGAGAACACTGTGTCTATGCTTAAGGCACAACTCTCCTAAACACGAGAGTGAAGTATACAACTTTAGAACACTTTCCCACCAGGAGACTCGAACCCTAGCCAGCACAGAAGCCTTCCAGCAACTGGCATAATAGGTACGCTTTAACCCACTCCACCACTTGCTCAGACCCCTAGAGCACTAGAGCAAGTGAGGGGTCATTTTTACGTTTTTTCATCCAGTCCCTGTTAATATGGGAGAACACTGTGTCTATGCTTAAGGCACAACTCTCCTAAACACGAGTGCTTAAGGCACAACTCTCCTAAACATATATATATATATATATATATATATATATATATATATATATATATATATATATATATATATATATATATATATATATATATATATATATATATAAGAACAAAGGCAACTGCAGAAGGCCTATTGGCCCATACGAGGCAGCTCCTATTTATAACCACCCAATCCCACTCATATACATGTCCAACCCGCGCTTGAAACAATCGAGGGACCCCACTTCCAGCACGTTACGCGGTAATTGGTTCCACAAATCAACAACCCTGTTACTGAACCAGTATTTACCCAAGTCTTTCCTAAATCTAAACTTATCCAATTTATACCCATTGTTTCGTGTTCTGTCTTGTGTTGATACTTTTAATACCCTATAAATATCCCCCTTTGTTATGTCCATTCACCCACTTGTAAACCTCTATCATGTCACCGCTAACTCTTCGCCTTTCCAGTGAATGCAACTTAAGCTTTGTTAATCTTTCTTCATATGAAAGATTTCTAATTTGGGGAATTAACTTAGTCATCCTACGCTGGACACGTTCAAGTGAATTTATATCCATTCTATAATATGGCGACCAAAACTGAACTGCATAATCTAAATGGGGCCTAAATAGAGCAAGATATAGATTGAGAACCACACCAGGTGTCTTGTTACTAATGCTGCGATTAATAAATCCAAGTGTCCGATTTGCCTTATTACGAACATTTATGCATTGATCCTTTTGTTTTAAATTCTTACTAATCATAACTCCCAGATCCCTTTCGCAATTCGACTTCGCAATCTCAACACCATCTAGCTCGTATCTTGTAACCCTATCATCATTACCTAACCTCAGAACTTTACATTTATCAGCATTAAACTGCATCTGCCAATCCTTCGACCATTTCAAAACCCTATCTAGATCAACTTGAAGTGATAGCGAGTCCTCCTCCGAATTAATTTCCCTACCGATTTTCGTATCATCGTCAAATTTGCAAATGTTGCTACTCAAACCTGAATCTAAATCATTTATATATATTATAAACAACAGAGGACCCAGGACAGAGCCTTGAGGCACTCCACTTACAACATTTTCCCACTCTAACTTGATTCCATTTATACTAACTCTCTGTTTCCTTTGGTATAGCCATGCCTAATCCACCTTAATATAGCACCCCCAATACCATGAGACTCTATCTTTTTAATCAGTCTTTCATGTGGCACTGTATCAAAAGCTTTGCTAAAGTCAAGGTACACAACATCACAATCCTTACCACTATCAACTGCCTCAACAATGCTGGAATAAAAAGTTAGCAAATTTGTTAAACATGAACGGCCATTTGTAAAACCATGTTGCGACTCATTTATTAATTTATGTTTTTCAAGATGGAGACGAATTGTATTTGCAATTATTGATTCAAGTAACTTTCCCACAATAGACGTTAGGCTAATTGGCCGATAGTTTGACGCAAGTGATCTATCTCCTTTCTTCCACAGTGAGAGGTTGTGTTAGCTGGAGCTCTGGAGTAACATTATTATTGCAATAATGGAAGGATTAGTTAATGATTTGGTGAGTTTGGTTGGAGCTCTGAGAGCAGAGATGGATTCCCTGCGGGAGGAGGTACGACGGCTGAGATTTCGAGAGGAAACGAAGGAGGAGACCAGTGTTGACGAGACCTCATCGTGGAGAGTAGTGAAAGACAGGGGTTTTAAGAAGACCTTGACAAGGCCGCCTACAGACGCCCTAAGGACGGCAAATTCATTTGCCGTGTTGGAGGACGAGTGCTGTAGTGCGCCTGCAGCGAGGAAATTAGCGAGGAACGGCGGAGCGCAGGCCCCTCAGGCTGCTCAGAAAGTTAGGGCGGTACCGAAGAGAATTTTGGTTGTGGGAGATTCCCAGGTGAGGTATTTAGACAGAACGTTTTGTGCCAGCGATAGGGGGAACAGATTAAGGGTTTGTTATCCGGGAGCTGGAATTGGTGATATTGTTGAAAACATGAATGATATTATGACGGGAAATGGGAACAATCCTATTATTTGCATTAGCGTGGGAGGAAATGATGTTGGTCGAGTTAGGAGTGAGGAACTGATTCAGAGGTATAAAACTGCCATAGAATTAGTTAGGAGCAAGGGAGGAATCCCGATCATATGTGGCATTCTTCCAAGAAAGGGAGTGGGAAATGAATGGATGTCGAGGACACTTGGTGTCAATTGCCGGCTGGAAAGATATTGCAAATCAAATGCAATATCTTTCATAGACAACTGGGAACACTTCTATGGAAGAAATGAAATGTATGCTGGGGTTGTTGCTGTTGCGAACTCGTTGGAAGAAGTGGTTAGAGGTGTTTGTTTGGGTTTAAACTGTTAGTAGATAGTGGTATGGGAATTGATTTGGAGGAAGGAGGTAATAAAAGTATGTGTTCGTGGGAGAAAAGAATTGGCAAAATGATCAGGGAAAGAAAAGGGCCTCAAAATAACAATTCACTTAGGATATATTACACTAACAGTAAAAGTCTAAGAAATAAAATTAATGAATTAAATGCTCTTGTCTGCACAGAAAAAATAGATATTATTGCACTTACCGAAACGTGGATGAACGTAGAAAATAGAGAACTATTAGCTGAATATCAGATAAATGGATTTAAACTATTTCACACAGATAGATATATTAGACGAGGAGGGGGAGTAGCCATATATGTTAGGGACAATTTGAAATGTAGTCTCAAAGAGGGAATCAAAACTGAGCCACACACAGAAACTATTTGGATAGAATTAAACGAAAAAGCAAATAATATTATAATAGGAGTTATATATAGGCCACCAAATTTAGACAGAATGGAAGCTAAGCATCTATGGAATGAAATATCTAGAGCATCTAGATCTAACAGTATTTATGTCATGGGTGACTTTAATTTTAGTGGAATAAACTGGGTGAACAAAACAGGGAATAGTGAAGCAGAAGATTTTCTAGAATTAATTGACGATTGCTTTCTTACGCAACACATTAAGGAACCAACGCGGGAAAATAATATTTTAGATTTAGTGTTAACTAACAGGGAAACACAAATTAATGACATCGAAATAGGGAGTGAGCTAGGGAACAGTGATCACAAAGTAATCAGATTTAGCATAGAATGGAATAGACCTGTAGGAGAAAATTCTGTTAAAGTGCCAGATTTTCGTAAAGCTGATTTTAATAGCCTAAGAAATTTTTTGGGTCAAATAGATTGGAAACTCTTGGGTATGGGGTGTGGGCCGGTCTTAGAGCGAGACATGAACCCAGCGATAGGTGACGTAAAAGGGAATTTCGATGTGGATTTAATATATAACTTATTTAAGAATATTCTAAACAAAGCACAGGAACGTAGTATACCATACAAATTGAATAGGTCGAATACTAATGACCCAAAGTGGATAACAAATAATTTAAAGAACCTTATAGGTAAGAAGAGAGCTTGGTACAAAAGGATTAAGAATGGGGAAGTCAGGTTAGAACAGGAATTCATACAACTGGTTAGAAATGTTAAAAAAGAGATTAGGAAAGCAAAAAGAAACTATGAAGTTCGCATAGCAGAGCAAGCAAAGACAAATCCTAAAGGGTTTTTTCAGTTATATCGTACTAAGACTAGGGAAAGGATAGGTCCATTAAAAACTGAGACAGGTCAAATAACAGATAGTGATGAAGAGATGAGTAGTATTTTTAATAAATATAAGAACATAAGAACATAAGAACAAAGGTAACTGCAGAAGGCCTATTGGCCCATACGAGGCAGCTCCTATTCTATAACCACCCAATCCCACTCATATACTTGTCCAACCCGTGCTTGAAACAATCGAGGGACCCCACCTCCACAATGTTACGCGGCAATTGGTTCCACAAATCAACAACCCTGTTACTGAACCAGTATTTACCCAAGTCTTTCCTAAATCTAAACTTATCCAATTTATATCCATTGTTTCGTGTTCTGTCCTGTGTTGATACTTTTAATACCCTATTAATATCCCCCCGGTTATGTCCATTCATCCACTTGTAAACCTCTATCATGTCACCCCTAACTCTTCGCCTTTCCAGTGAATGCAACTTAAGCTTTGTTAATCTTTCTTCATATGAAAGATTTCTAATTTGGGGAATTAACTTAGTCATCCTACGCTGGACACGTTCAAGTGAATTTATATCCATTCTATAATATGGCGACCAAAACTGAACTGCATAATCTAAATGGGGCCTAACTAGAGCAAGATATAGCTTGAGAACCACACCAGGTGTCTTGTTACTAACGCTGCGATTAATAAATCCAAGTGTCCGATTTGCCTTATTACGAACATTTATGCATTGATCCTTTTGTTTTAAATTCTTACTAATCATAACTCCCAGATCCCTTTCGCAATCCGCCTTCGCAATCACAACACCATCTAGCTCGTATCTTGTAACTCTATCATCATTACCTAACCTCAGAACTTTACATTTATCAGCATTAAACTGCATCTGCCAATCCTTTGACCATTTCAAAACCCTATCTAGATCAACTTGAAGTGATAGTGAGTCCTCCTCCGAATTAATTTCCCTACCGATTTTCGTATCATCGGCAAATTTGCAAATGTTGCTACTCAAACCTGAATCTAAATCATTTATATATATTATAAACAACAGAGGTCCCAGGACAGAGCCTTGAGGCACTCCACTTACAACATTTTCCCACTCTGACTTGATTCCATTTATACTAACTCTCTGTTTCCTTTGGTATAGCCATGCCCTAATCCAGCTTAATATAGCACCCCCAATACCATGAGACTCTATTTTTTTAATCAGTCTTTCATGTGGCACTGTATCAAAAGCTTTGCTAAAGTCAAGGTATACAACATCGCAATCCTTACCACTATCAACTGCCTCAACAATGCTAGAATAAAAAGATAACAAATTTGTTAAACATGAACGGCCATTTATAAAACCATGTTGCGACTCAATTATTAATTTATGTTTTTCAAGATGAAGACGAATTTTATTTGCTATTATAGATTCGAGTAACTTTCCCACAATAGACGTTAGGCTAATTGGTCGATAGTTAGACGCAAGTGATCTATCTCCTTTCTTAAAAACTGGTATCACATTAGCAACTTTCCAAAACTCTGGCACTCTGCCTGACTCTATTGATTTATTAAATATGGTTGACAGTGGGTCACAAAGCTCCTCTTTGCATTCTTTAAGCACCCTAGCAAACACTTCATCCGGCCCTGGGGATTTGTTTGGTTTGAGTTTTACTATTTGTTTAAGAACATCCTCCCTGGTAACTGCTAAACTCATCAACCTGTCCTCGTCCCCACCCACATAGACTTGTTCGGCTGAAGGCATATTGTTAAGTTCCTCTTTAGTAAATACAGATACAAAATATTTATTAAAAATACTACTCATCTCTTCATCACTATCTGTTATTTGACCTGTCTCAGTTTTTAATGGACCTATCCTTTCCCTAGTCTTAGTACGATATAACTGAAAAAACCCTTTAGGATTTGTCTTTGCTTGCCCTGCTATGCGAACTTCATAGTTTCTTTTTGCTTTCCTTATCTCTTTTTTAACATTTCTAACCAGTTGTACGAATTCCTGTTCCAAAGTGACCTCCCCATTTTTAATCCTTTTGTACCAAGCTCTCTTTTTACCTATAAGGTTCTTCAAATTCTTTGTTATCCACTTTGGGTCATTAGTATACGATCTATTCAATTTGTATGGTATACTACGTTCCTGTGCTTTGTTTAGAATATTCTTAAATAAGTTATATATTGAATCCACATCGAAATCCCCATTTAAGTCACCTATCGCTGGGTTCATGTCTCGCTCCAAGACCGGCCCACACCCCATACCCAAGCCTTTCCAATCAATTTGACCCCAAATATTTTGTATCTGTATTTACTAAAGAGGAACTTAACAATATGCCTTCAGCCGAACAAGTCTATGTGGGTGGGGACGAGGACAGGTTGACGAGTTTAGCAGTTACCAGGGAGGATGTTCTTAAACAAATAGTAAAACTCAAATCAAACAAATCCCCAGGGCCGAATGAAGTGTTTGCCAGGGTGCTTAAAGAATGCAAAGAGGAGCTTTGTGACCCACTGTCAACCATATTTAATAAATCAATAGAGTCAGGCAGAGTGCCAGAGTTTTGGAAAGTTGCTAATGTGATACCAGTTTTTAAGAAAGGAGATAGATCACTTGCGTCTAACTATCGACCAATTAGCCTAACGTCTATTGTGGGAAAGTTACTCGAATCTATAATAGCAAATAAAATTCGTCTTCATCTTGAAAAACATAAATTAATAATTGAGTCGCAACATGGTTTTATAAATGGCCGTTCATGTTTAACAAATTTGTTATCTTTTTATTCTAGCATTGTTGAGGCAGTTGATAGTGGTAAGGATTGCGATGTTGTATACCTTGACTTTAGCAAAGCTTTTGATACAGTGCCACATGAAAGACTGATAAAAAAGATAGAGTCTCATGGTATTGGGGGTGCTATATTAAGCTGGATTAGGGCATGGCTATACCAAAGGAAACAGAGAGTTAGTATAAATGGAATCAAGTCAGAGTGGGAAAATGTTGTAAGTGGAGTGCCTCAAGGCTCTGTCCTGGGACCTCTGTTGTTTATAATATATATAAATGATTTAGATTCAGGTTTGAGTAGCAACATTTGCAAATTTGCCGATGATACGAAAATCGGTAGGGAAATTAATTCGGAAGAGGACTCACTATCATAAGAACATAAGAACATAAGAACAAAGGTAACTGCAGAAGGCCTATTGGCCCATACGAGGCAGCTCCTATTCTATAACCACCCAATCCCACTCATATACTTGTCCAACCCGTGCTTGAAACAATCGAGGGACCCCACCTCCACAATGTTACGCGGCAATTGGTTCCACAAATCAACAACCCTGTTACTGAACCAGTATTTACCCAAGTCTTTCCTAAATCTAAACTTATCCAATTTATATCCATTGTTTCGTGTTCTGTCCTGTGTTGATACTTTTAATACCCTATTAATATCCCCCCGGTTATGTCCATTCATCCACTTGTAAACCTCTATCATGTCACCCCTAACTCTTCGCCTTTCCAGTGAATGCAACTTAAGCTTTGTTAATCTTTCTTCATATGAAAGATTTCTAATTTGGGGAATTAACTTAGTCATCCTACGCTGGACACGTTCAAGTGAATTTATATCCATTCTATAATATGGCGACCAAAACTGAACTGCATAATCTAAATGGGGCCTAACTAGAGCAAGATATAGCTTGAGAACCACACCAGGTGTCTTGTTACTAACGCTGCGATTAATAAATCCAAGTGTCCGATTTGCCTTATTACGAACATTTATGCATTGATCCTTTTGTTTTAAATTCTTACTAATCATAACTCCCAGATCCCTTTCGCAATCCGCCTTCGCAATCACAACACCATCTAGCTCGTATCTTGTAACTCTATCATCATTACCTAACCTCAGAACTTTACATTTATCAGCATTAAACTGCATCTGCCAATCCTTTGACCATTTCAAAACCCTATCTAGATCAACTTGAAGTGATAGTGAGTCCTCCTCCGAATTAATTTCCCTACCGATTTTCGTATCATCGGCAAATTTGCAAATGTTGCTACTCAAACCTGAATCTAAATCATTTATATATATTATAAACAACAGAGGTCCCAGGACAGAGCCTTGAGGCACTCCACTTACAACATTTTCCCACTCTGACTTGATTCCATTTATACTAACTCTCTGTTTCCTTTGGTATAGCCATGCCCTAATCCAGCTTAATATAGCACCCCCAATACCATGAGACTCTATTTTTTTAATCAGTCTTTCATGTGGCACTGTATCAAAAGCTTTGCTAAAGTCAAGGTATACAACATCGCAATCCTTACCACTATCAACTGCCTCAACAATGCTAGAATAAAAAGATAACAAATTTGTTAAACATGAACGGCCATTTATAAAACCATGTTGCGACTCAATTATTAATTTATGTTTTTCAAGATGAAGACGAATTTTATTTGCTATTATAGATTCGAGTAACTTTCCCACAATAGACGTTAGGCTAATTGGTCGATAGTTAGACGCAAGTGATCTATCTCCTTTCTTAAAAACTGGTATCACATTAGCAACTTTCCAAAACTCTGGCACTCTGCCTGACTCTATTGATTTATTAAATATGGTTGACAGTGGGTCACAAAGCTCCTCTTTGCATTCTTTAAGCACCCTAGCAAACACTTCATCCGGCCCTGGGGATTTGTTTGGTTTGAGTTTTACTATTTGTTTAAGAACATCCTCCCTGGTAACTGCTAAACTCATCAACCTGTCCTCGTCCCCACCCACATAGACTTGTTCGGCTGAAGGCATATTGTTAAGTTCCTCTTTAGTAAATACAGATACAAAATATTTATTAAAAATACTACTCATCTCTTCATCACTATCTGTTATTTGACCTGTCTCAGTTTTTAATGGACCTATCCTTTCCCTAGTCTTAGTACGATATAACTGAAAAAACCCTTTAGGATTTGTCTTTGCTTGCCCTGCTATGCGAACTTCATAGTTTCTTTTTGCTTTCCTTATCTCTTTTTTAACATTTCTAACCAGTTGTACGAATTCCTGTTCCAAAGTGACCTCCCCATTTTTAATCCTTTTGTACCAAGCTCTCTTTTTACCTATAAGGTTCTTCAAATTCTTTGTTATCCACTTTGGGTCATTAGTATACGATCTATTCAATTTGTATGGTATACTACGTTCCTGTGCTTTGTTTAGAATATTCTTAAATAAGTTATATATTGAATCCACATCGAAATCCCCATTTAAGTCACCTATCGCTGGGTTCATGTCTCGCTCCAAGACCGGCCCACACCCCATACCCAAGCCTTTCCAATCAATTTGACCCCAAATATTTTGTATCTGTATTTACTAAAGAGGAACTTAACAATATGCCTTCAGCCGAACAAGTCTATGTGGGTGGGGACGAGGACAGGTTGACGAGTTTAGCAGTTACCAGGGAGGATGTTCTTAAACAAATAGTAAAACTCAAACCAAACAAATCCCCAGGGCCGAATGAAGTGTTTGCCAGGGTGCTTAAAGAATGCAAAGAGGAGCTTTGTGACCCACTGTCAACCATATTTAATAAATCAATAGAGTCAGGCAGAGTGCCAGAGTTTTGGAAAGTTGCTAATGTGATACCAGTTTTTAAGAAAGGAGATAGATCACTTGCGTCTAACTATCGACCAATTAGCCTAACGTCTATTGTGGGAAAGTTACTCGAATCTATAATAGCAAATAAAATTCGTCTTCATCTTGAAAAACATAAATTAATAATTGAGTCGCAACATGGTTTTATAAATGGCCGTTCATGTTTAACAAATTTGTTATCTTTTTATTCTAGCATTGTTGAGGCAGTTGATAGTGGTAAGGATTGCGATGTTGTATACCTTGACTTTAGCAAAGCTTTTGATACAGTGCCACATGAAAGACTGATTAAAAAGATAGAGTCTCATGGTATTGGGGGTGCTATATTAAGCTGGATTAGGGCATGGCTATACCAAAGGAAACAGAGAGTTAGTATAAATGGAATCAAGTCAGAGTGGGAAAATGTTGTAAGTGGAGTGCCTCAAGGCTCTGTCCTGGGACCTCTGTTGTTTATAATATATATAAATGATTTAGATTCAGGTTTGAGTAGCAACATTTGCAAATTTGCCGATGATACGAAAATCGGTAGGGAAATTAATTCGGAAGAGGACTCACTATCATAAGAACATAAGAACAAAGGTAACTGCAGAAGGCCTATTGGCCCATACGAGGCAGCTCCTATTCTATAACCACCCAATCCCACTCATATACTTGTCCAACCCGTGCTTGAAACAATCGAGGGACCCCACCTCCACAATGTTACGCGGCAATTGGTTCCACAAATCAACAACCCTGTTACTGAACCAGTATTTACCCAAGTCTTTCCTAAATCTAAACTTATCCAATTTATATCCATTCGTTTCGTGTTCTGTCCTGTGTTGATACTTTTAATACCCTATTAATATCCCCCCGGTTATGTCCATTCATCCACTTGTAAACCTCTATCATGTCACCCCTAACTCTTCGCCTTTCCAGTGAATGCAACTTAAGCTTTGTTAATCTTTCTTCATATGAAAGATTTCTAATTTGGGGAATTAACTTAGTCATCCTACGCTGGACACGTTCAAGTGAATTTATATCCATTCTATAATATGGCGACCAAAACTGAACTGCATAATCTAAATGGGGCCTAACTAGAGCAAGATATAGCTTGAGAACCACACCAGGTGTCTTGTTACTAACGCTGCGATTAATAAAACCAAGTGTCCGATTTGCCTTATTACGAACATTTATGCATTGATCCTTTTGTTTTAAATTCTTACTAATCATAACTCCCAGATCCCTTTCGCAATCCGACTTCGCAATCACAACACCATCTAGCTCGTATCTTGTAACTCTATCATCATTACCTAACCTCAGAACTTTACATTTATCAGCATTAAACTGCATCTGCCAATCCTTTGACCATTTCAAACCCCTATCTAGATCAACTTGAAGTGATAGTGAGTCCTCCTCCGAATTAATTTCCCTACCGATTTTCGTATCATCGGCAAATTTGCAAATGTTGCTACTCAAACCTGAATCTAAATCATTTATATATATTATAAACAACAGAGGTCCCAGGACAGAGCCTTGAGGCACTCCACTTACAACATTTTCCCACTCTGACTTGATTCCATTTATACTAACTCTCTGTTTCCTTTGGTATAGCCATGCCCTAATCCAGCTTAATATAGCACCCCCAATACCATGAGACTCTATTTTTTTAATCAGTCTTTCATGTGGCACTGTATCAAAAGCTTTGCTAAAGTCAAGGTATACAACATCGCAATCCTTACCACTATCAACTGCCTCAACAATGCTAGAATAAAAAGATAACAAATTTGTTAAACATGAACGGCCATTTATAAAACCATGTTGCGACTCAATTATTAATTTATGTTTTTCAAGATGAAGACGAATTTTATTTGCTATTATAGATTCGAGTAACTTTCCCACAATAGACGTTAGGCTAATTGGTCGATAGTTAGACGCAAGTGATCTATCTCCTTTCTTAAAAACTGGTATCACATTAGCAACTTTCCAAAACTCTGGCACTCTGCCTGACTCTATTGATTTATTAAATATGGTTGACAGTGGGTCACAAAGCTCCTCTTTGCATTCTTTAAGCACCCTGGCAAACACTTCATCCGGCCCTGGGGATTTGTTTGGTTTGAGTTTTACTATTTGTTTAAGAACATCCTCCCTGGTAACTGCTAAACTCGTCAACCTGTCCTCGTCCCCACCCACATAGACTTGTTCGGCTGAAGGCATATTGTTAAGTTCCTCTTTAGTAAATACAGATACAAAATATTTATTAAAAATACTACTCATCTCTTCATCACTATCTGTTATTTGACCTGTCTCAGTTTTTAATGGACCTATCCTTTCCCTAGTCTTAGTACGATATAACTGAAAAAACCCTTTAGGATTTGTCTTTGCTTGCCCTGCTATGCGAACTTCATAGTTCCTTTTTGCTTTCCTTATCTCTTTTTTAACATTTCTAACCAGTTGTACGAATTCCTGTTCTAAAGTGACCTCCCCATTTTTAATCCTTTTGTACCAAGCTCTCTTTTTACCTATAAGGTTCTTCAAATTCTTTGTTATCCACTTTGGGTCATTAGTATACGATCTATTCAATTTGTATGGTATACTACGTTCCTGTGCTTTGTTTAGAATATTCTTAAATAAGTTATATATTGAATCCACATCGAAATCCCCATTTAAGTCACCTATCGCTGGGTTCATGTCTCGCTCCAAGACCGGCCCACACCCCATACCCAAGCCTTTCCAATCAATTTGACCCAAAAAATTTCTTAGGCTATTAAAATCAGCTTTTCGAAAATCTGGCACTTTAACAGAATTTTCTCCTACTGGTCTATTCCATTCTATGCTAAATCTGATTTCTTTGTGATCACTGCTCCCTAGCTCACTCCCTATTTCGATGTCATTAATTTGCGTTTCCCTGTTAGTTAACACTAAATCTAAAATATTATTTTCCCGTGTTGGTTCCTTAATGTGTTGCGTAAGAAAGCAATCGTCAATTAATTCTAGAAAATCTTCTGCTTCACTATTCCCTGTTTTGTTCAACCAGTTTATTCCGCTAAAATTAAAGTCACCCATGACATAAATACTGTTAGATCTAGATGCTCTAGATATTTCATCCCATAGATGCTTTGCTTCCATTCTGTCTAAATTTGGTGGCCTATATATTACTCCTATTATAATATTATTAGCTTTTTCGTTTAATTCAATCCAAATAGTTTCTGTGTGTGGCTCTGTTTTGATTCCCTCTTTGAGACTACATTTCAAATTGTCCCTAACATATATGGCTACTCCACCTCCTCGTCTAATATATCTATCTGTGTGAAATAGTTTAAATCCATATATTTGATATTCAGCTAATAGTTCTCTATTTTCTACATTCATCCACGTTTCGGTAAGTGCAATAATATCTATTTTTTCTGTGCAGACAAGAGCATTTAATTCGTTAATTTTATTTCTTAGACTTCTACTGTTAGTGTAATATACCCTAAGTGAATTGTTATTTTGCGGACCTTCTCTTTCCCTGATCGTTTTGCCAATTCCTTTCTCCCACAAACACATACTTTTATTACCTCCTTCCTCCAAATCAATTCCCATACCTCTATCTACTAACAGTTTAAACCCAAACAAACACCTCTAACCACTTCTTCTAGCGAGTTCGCAACAGCAACAACCCCAGCTCTCGATAGATGCACCCCATCACGAGCATACATTTCATTTCTTCCATAGAAGTGTTCCCAGTTGTCTATGAAAGATATTGCATTTGATTTGCAATATCTTTCCAGCCGGCAATTGACACCAAGTGCCCTCGATATCCATTCATTTCCCTAGTGATATCAACTTGAAGTGATATCCATCACTTCAAGTTGATCTAGATAGGGTTTTGAAATGGTCAAAGGATTGGCAGATGCAGTTTAATGCTGATAAATGTAAAGTTCTGAGGTTAGGTAATGATGATAGAGTTACAAGATACGAGCTAGATGGTGTTGAGATTGCGAAGTCGGATTGCGAAAGGGATCTGGGAGTTATGATTAGTAAGAATTTAAAACAAAAGGATCAATGCATAAATGTTCGTAATAAGGCAAATCGGACACTTGGATTTATTAATCGCAGCGTTAGTAACAAGACACCTGGTGTGGTTCTCAAGCTATATCTTGCTCTAGTTAGGCCCCATTTAGATTATGCAGTTCAGTTTTGGTCACCATATTATAGAATGGATATAAATTCACTTGAACGTGTCCAGCGTAGGATGACTAAGTTAATTCCCCAAATTAGAAATCTTTCACATGAAGAAAGATTAACAAAGCTTAAGTTGCATTCACTGGAAAGGCGAAGAGTTAGGGGCGACATGATAGAGGTTTACAAGTGGGTGAATGGACATAACAAAGGGGATATTAATAGGGTATTAAAAGTATCAACACAAGACAGAACACGAAACAATGGGTATAAATTGGATAAGTTTAGATTTAGGAAAGACTTAGGTAAATACTGGTTCAGTAACAGGGTTGTTGATTTGTGGAACCAATTGCCGCGTAACATTGTGGAGATGGGGTCCCTCGATTGTTTCAAGCGCGGGTTGGACAAGTATATGAGTGGGATTGGGTGGTTATAAATAGGAGCTGCCTCGTATGGGCCAACAGGCCTTCTGCAGTTGCCTTTGTTCTTATGTTCTTAAAAATTTGTACCACATTAGCTACCTTCCATGACTCTGGCACTCTGCCTGACTCTATTGATTTATTAAATATGGTAGACAGTGGCTCGGAAAGCTCCTCATTGCATTCTTTAAGCACCCTGGCAAACACTTCATCCGGCCCTGGGGATTTGTTTGGTTTTAGTTTTTCTAATTGTTTAATTACATCCTCCCTGGTAACTGCTAAACTAGTCAACCTGTCCTCATCCCCACCCACATAGACTTGTTCGGCTGAAGGCATATTGTTAAGTTCTTCTTTAGTAAATACAGATATAAAATATTTGTTAAAAATACTTCTCATCTCCTTGTCATTATCCGTTATTTGACCTGTCTCAGATTTTAATGGACCTATCCTTTCCCTAGTCTTAGTTCGATATAACTGAAAAAAACCTTTAGGATTTGACTTTGCTTGCTCTGCTATGCGAACTTCATAGTTTCTTTTTGCTTTCCTAATCTCTTTTTTAACATTTCTAACCAGTTGTATGAATTCCTGTTCTAACCTGACTTCCCCATTCTTAATCCTTTTGTACCAAGTTCTCTTTTTACCTATAAGGTTCTATAAATTATTTGTTATCCACTTTGGGTCATTAGTATTCGACCTATTCAATTTGTATGGTATACTACGTTCCTGTGCTTTGTTTAGAATATTCTTAAATAAGTTATATATTAAATCCACATCGAACTCCCCTTTTACGTCACCTATCGCTGGGTTCATGTCTCGCTCTAAGACCGGCCCACACCCCATACCCAAGAGTTTCCAATCTATAAGAACATAAGAACATAAGAACATAAGAACAAAGGTAACTGCAGAAGGCCTATTGGCCCATACGAGGCAGCTCCTATTCTATAACCACCCAATCCCACTTCATATACTTGTCCAACCCGCGCTTGAAACAATCGAGGGACCCCACCTCCACCACGTTACGCGGCAATTGGTTCCACAAATCTACAACCCTGTTACTGAACCAGTATTTACCCAAGTCTTTCCTAAATCTAAACTTATCCAATTTATACCCATTGTTTCGTGTTCTGTCCTGTGTTGATACTTTTAATACCCTATTAATATCCCCCTTGTTATGTCCATTCACCCACTTGTAAACCTCTATCATGTCGCCCCTAACTCTTCGCCTTTCCAGTGAATGCAACTTAAGCTTTGTTAATCTTTCTTCATATGAAAGATTTCTAATTTGGGGAATTAACTTAGTCATCCTACGCTGGACACGTTCAAGTGAATTTATATCCATTCTATAATATGGCGACCAAAACTGAACTGCATAATCTAAATGGGGCCTAACTAGAGCAAGATATAGCTTGAGAACCACACCAGGTGTCTTGTTACTAACGCTGCGATTAATAAATCCAAGTGTCCAATTTGCCTTATTACGAACATTTATGCATTGATCCTTTTGTTTTAAATTCTTACTAATCATAACTCCCAGATCCCTTTCGCAATCCGACTTCGCAATCACAACACCATCTAGCTCGTATCTTGTAACTCTATCATCATTACCTAACCTCAGAACTTTACATTTATCAGCATTAAACTGCATCTGCCAATCCTTTGACCATTTCAAAACCCTATCTAGATCAACTTGAAGTGATAGTGAGTCCTCCTCCGAATTAATTTCCCTACCGATTTTCGTATCATCGGCAAATTTGCAAATGTTGCTACTCAAACCTGAATCTAAATCATTTATATATATTATAAACAACAGAGGTCCCAGGACAGAGCCTTGAGGCACTCCACTTACAACATTTTCCCACTCTGACTTGATTCCATTTATACTAACTCTCTGTTTCCTTTGGTATAGCCATGCCCTAATCCAGCTTAATATAGCACCCCCAATACCATGAGACTCTATTTTTTTAATCAGTCTTTCATGTGGCACTGTATCAAAAGCTTTGCTAAAGTCAAGGTATACAACATCGCAATCCTTACCACTATCAACTGCCTCAACAATGCTAGAATAAAAAGATAACAAATTTGTTAAACATGAACGGCCATTTATAAAACCATGTTGCGACTCAATTATTAATTTATGTTTTTCAAGATGAAGACGAATTTTATTTGCTATTATAGATTCGAGTAACTTTCCCACAATAGACGTTAGGCTAATTGGTCGATAGTTAGACGCAAGTGATCTATCTCCTTTCTTAAAAACTGGTATCACATTAGCAACTTTCCAAAACTCTGGCACTCTGCCTGACTCTATTGATTTATTAAATATGGTTGACAGTGGGTCACAAAGCTCCTCTTTGCATTCTTTAAGCACCCTAGCAAACACTTCATCCGGCCCTGGGGATTTGTTTGGTTTGAGTTTTACTATTTGTTTAAGAACATCCTCCCTGGTAACTGCTAAACTCGTCAACCTGTCCTCGTCCCCACCCACATAGACTTGTTCGGCTGAAGGCACATTGTTAAGTTCCTCTTTAGTAAATACAGATACAAAATATTTATTAAAAATACTACTCATCTCTTCATCACTATCTGTTATTTGATCTGTCTCAGTTTTTAATGGACCTATCCTTTCCCTAGTCTTAGTACGATATAACTGAAAAAACCCTTTAGGATTTGTCTTTGCTTGCCCTGCTATGCGAACTTCATAGTTTCTTTTTGCTTTCCTTATCTCTTTTTTAACATTTCTAACCAGTTGTACGAATTCCTGTTCTAAAGTGACCTCCCCATTTTTAATCCTTTTGTACCAAGCTCTCTTTTTACCTATAAGGTTCTTCAAATTCTTTGTTATCCACTTTGGGTCATTAGTATACGATCTATTCAATTTGTATGGTATACTACGTTCCTGTGCTTTGTTTAGAATATTCTTAAATAAGTTATATATTGAATCCACATCGAAATCCCCATTTAAGTCACCTATCGCTGGGTTCATGTCTCGCTCCAAGACCGGCCCACACCCCATACCCAAGCCTTTCCAATCAATTTGACCCAAAAAATTTCTTAGGCTATTAAAATCAGCTTTTCGAAAATCTGGCACTTTAACAGAATTTTCTCCTACTGGTCTATTCCATTCTATGCTAAATCTGATTTCTTTGTGATCACTTCTCCCTAGCTCACTCCCTATTTCGATGTCATTAATTTGCGTTTCCCTGTTAGTTAACACTAAATCTAAAATATTATTTTCCCGTGTTGGTTCCTTAATGTGTTGCGTAAGAAAGCAATCGTCAATTAATTCTAGAAAATCTTCTGCTTCACTATTCCCTGTTTTGTTCAACCAGTTTATTCCGCTAAAATTAAAGTCACCCATGACATAAATACTGTTAGATCTAGATGCTCTAGATATTTCATCCCATAGATGCTTTGCTTCCATTCTGTCTAAATTTGGTGGCCTATATATTACTCCTATTATAATATTATTAGCTTTTTCGTTTAATTCAATCCAAATAGTTTCTGTGTGTGGCTCTGTTTTGATTCCCTCTTTGAGACTACATTTCAAATTGTCCCTAACATATATGGCTACTCCACCTCCTCGTCTAATATATCTATCTGTGTGAAATAGTTTAAATCCATATATTTGATATTCAGCTAATAGTTCTCTATTTTCTACATTCATCCACGTTTCGGTAAGTGCAATAATATCTATTTTTTCTGTGCAGACAAGAGCATTTAATTCGTTAATTTTATTTCTTAGACTTCTACTGTTAGTGTAATATACCCTAAGTGAATTGTTATTTTGCGGACCTTCTCTTTCCCTGATCGTTTTGCCAATTCCTTTCTCCCACAAACACATACTTTTATTACCTCCTTCCTCCAAATCAATTCCCATACCTCTATCTACTAACAGTTTAAACCCAAACAAACACCTCTAACCACTTCTTCTAGCGAGTTCGCAACAGCAACAACCCCAGCTCTCGATAGATGCACCCCATCACGAGCATACATTTCATTTCTTCCATAGAAGTGTTCCCAGTTGTCTATGAAAGATATTGCATTTGATTTGCAATATCTTTCCAGCCGGCAATTGACACCAAGTGCCCTCGATATCCATTCATTTCCCACTCCCTTTCTTGGAAGAATGCCACATATGATCGGGATACCTCCCTTGCTCCTAACTAACTCTATGGCTGTTTTATACCTCTGAATCAGTTCCTCACTCCTGACTCGACCAACATCATTTCCTCCCACGCTAATGCAAATAATGGGATTGTTCCCATTACCAGCCATAATATCATTCATGTTGTTTATAATATCACCAATGCCAGCTCCGGGATAGCAAACCCTTAACCTGTTCCCCCTATCTCTAGCACAAAACGTTCTATCCAAATACCTTATCTGGGAATCTCCCACAACTAATGTTTGCTTAGGTACTTTCTTTACTTTCTGAGGGGCCTGCGCTTCCTTTCTCTTCGTTGCTTTCCCTTTTGCGCGATCCACAGTCTCTCCACAGCACTCGTCCTCCAAAACGTCAAATGAGTTTGAAGTTGCTATGGCGTTTGAAGGCGGCTTTATCAAAGTCTTCTTAAGGCCCCTGTCTTTCGCAACTCTCCAAGACGAGGTCCCTTTACTGCTGGTCTCCTCCTTCGTTACTTCTCGTTGTTTTTTAAGCTGACGCACCTCCTCCCGCAGAGAGTCCAACTCTGTCCTCAGGGCTCCCACTAGAGTCACTCCCACTATTTGACCCAAAAAAATTCTTAGGCTATTAAAATCAGCTTTTCGAAAATCTGGCACTTTAACAGAATTTTCTCCTACAGGTCTATTCCATTCTATGCTAAATCTGATTACTTTGTGATCACTGTTCCCTAGCTCACTCCCTATTTCGATGTCATTAATTTGTGTTTCCCTGTTAGTTAACACTAAATCTAAAATATTATTTTCCCGCGTGGGTTCCTTAATGTGTTGCGTAAGAAAGCAATCGTCAATTAATTCTAGAAAATCTTCTGCTTCACTATTCCCTGTTTTGTTCACCCAGTTTATTCCACTAAAATTAAAGTCACCCATGACATAAATACTGTTAGATCTAGATGCTCTAGATATTTCAATCCATAGATGCTTTGCTTCCATTCTGTCTAAATTTGTTGGCCTATATATAACTCCTATTATAATATTATTTGCTTTTTCGTTTAATTCTATCCAAATAGTTTCTGTGTGTGGCTCAGTTTTGATTCCCTCTTTGACACTACATTTCAAATTGTCCCTAACATATATGGCTACTCCCCCTCCTCGTCTAATATATCTATCTGTGTGAAATAGTTTAAATCCATTTATCTGATATTCAGCTAATAGTTCTCTATTTTCTACGTTCATCAACGTTTCGGTAAGTGCAATAATATCTATTTTTTCTGTGCAGACAAGAGCATTTAATTCATTAATTTTATTTCTTAGACTTCTACTGTTAGTGTAATATATCCTAAGTGAATTGTTATTTTGAGGCCCTTTTCTTTCCCTGATCATTTTGCCAATTCTCTTCTCCCACGAACACATACTTTTATTACCTCCTTCCTCCAAATCAATTCCCATACCACTATCTACTAACAGTTTAAACCCAAACAAACACCTCTAACCACTGGTTCCAACGAGTTCGCAACAGCAACAACCCCAGCCCTCGATAGATGCACCCCATCACGAGCATACATTTCATTTCCGATTTGCCTTATTACGAACATTTATGCATTGATCCTTTTGTTTTAAATTCTTACTAATCATAACTCCCAGATCCCTTTCGCAATTCGACTTCGCAATCTCAACACCATCTAGCTCGTATCTTGTAACCCTATCATCATTACCTAACCTCAGAACTTTACATTTATCAGCATTAAACTGCATCTGCCAATCCTTCGACCATTTCAAAACCCTATCTAGATCAACTTGAAGTGATAGTGAGTCCTCCTCCGAATTAATTTCCCTACCGATTTTCGTATCATCGTCAAATTTGCAAATGTTGCTACTCAAACCTGAATCTAAATCATTTATATATATTATAAACAACAGAGGTCCCAGGACAGAGCCTTGAGGCACTCCACTTACAACATTTTCCCACTCTGACTTGATTCCATTTATACTAACTCTCTGTTTCCTTTGGTATAGCCATGCCCTAATCCAGCTTAATATAGCACTCCCAATACCATGAGACTCTATCTTTTTAATCAGTCTTTCATGTGGCACTGTATCAAAAGCTTTGCTAAAGTCAAGGTACACAACATCACAATCCTTACCACTATCAACTGCCTCAACTATGCTAGAATAAAAAGATAACAAATTTGTTAAACATGAATGGCCATTTATAAAACCATGTTGCGACTCAATTATTAATTTATGTTTTTCAAGATGAAGACGAATTTTATTTGCTATTATAGATTCAAGTAACTTTCCCACAATAGACGTTAGGCTAATTGGTCGATAGTTAGACGCAAGTGATCTATCTCCTTTCTTAAAAACTGGTATCACATTAGCAACTTTCCAAAACTCTGGCACTCTGCCTGACTCTATTGATTTATTAAATATGGTTGACAGTGGGTCACAAAGCTCCTCTTTGCATTCTTTAAGCACCCTGGCAAACACTTCATCCGGCCCTGGGGATTTGTTTGGTTTGAGTTTTACTATTTGTTTAAGAACATCCTCCCTGGTAACTGCTAAACTCGTCAACCTGTAATCGTCCCCACCCACATAGACTTGTTCGGCTGAAGGCATATTGTTAAGTTCCTCTTTAGTAAATACAGATACAAAATATTTATTAAAAATACTACTCATCTCTTCATCACTATCTGTTATTTGACCTGTCTCAGTTTTTAATGGACCTATCCTTTCCCTAGTCTTAGTACGATATAACTGAAAAAAAACCTTTAGGATTTGTCTTTGCTTGCCCTGCTATGCGAACTTCATAGTTTCTTTTTGCTTTCCTTATCTCTTTTTTAACATTTCTAACCAGTTGTACGAATTCCTGTTCTAAAGTGACCTCCCCATTTTTAATCCTTTTGTCCCAAGCTCTCTTTTTACCTATAAGGTTCTTCAAATTCTTTGTTATCCACTTTGGGTCATTAGTATTCGATCTATTTAATTTGTATGGTATACTACGTTCCTGTGCTTTGTTTAGAATATTCTTAAATAAGTTATATATTGAATCCACATCGAAATCCCCATTTAAGTCACCTATCGCTGGGTTCATGTCTCGCTCCAAGACCGGCCCACACCCCATACCCAAGACTTTCCAATCAATTTGACCCAAAAAATTTCTTAGGCTATTAAAATAAGCTTTTCGAAAATCTGGCACTTTAACAGAATTTTCTCCTACAGGTCTATTCCATTCTATGCTAAATCTGATTTCTTTGTGATCACTGTTCCCTAGCTCACTCCCTATTTCGATGTCATTAATTTGTGTTTCCCTGTTAGTTAACACTAAATCTAAAATATTATTTTCCCGTGTTGGTTCCTTAATGTGTTGCGTAAGAAAGCAATCGTCAATTAATTTTAGAAAATCTTCTGCTTCACTATTCCCTGTTTTGTTCACCCAGTTTATTCCGCTAAAATTAAAGTCACCCATGACATAAATACCTATTTGATATTCCAAGAGTACGACTTAGTCAAACTAGAAATGCTCTACAAATCAAGGGACCTCGAATGTGGAATGACCTTCCCAATTATGTTAAAGACTGTACCTCTCCCAACCAGTTTAAGATAAAAACTAAGTACTACCTAATTAACTCAATGTAACCTACCTCACCCCTAAATGTCAACCCATGCTTACGATTTTAAACAATGCTGTTTGTTGACCAAATTGTACTTTTGCTTTTCTTTTCTTCCATGTTTGACCCCCCCCCCCTTTTTTCATTTTTTTCTTATTTTTTCTCAACACAATTTATACTTTAATGTCAATTAGTATTAAGTTTTAGTCTTAGTGTTTTTCCTGCCTGAAACGCTTTGCGTAATAGTGGCTTTAGGCATTGTATGTACTAGCTCTATCTATAAATCCATTAACTTTTGTATCTCACCTTGTATGTATGTACTTTACCTGAATAAATATTTGTATTTGTATTTTGTATTTGATAGTGCTCCTGGTAATTTACAATTAAGAAAAGAACAAAAGACCCATACAGGGATATGACAACAACAAAGCATGCATAGATGAACTGCAGAGCCGCAACAGCACCACACAGAATGACAGCTAAACTACAAGCCATGGGGGGGGGGGACTTAAATCCCGAAGATATCAACTGGTACATGGAAAATCCCCAAGGTAGGGAAGAAATGCGGGAAGCATAATTAGTGGAAGTCATGGAAAGAAATTTCTTAATACAACATGTAAAGGATAACACAAGCAAAATGAGGCACACGAAGTCTACTGGACTTAATCTTCACCCAGAATGAGGAAGATGATGAGAACTTGCAACAGGAAATACCACTTGGAGCCAGGGATCATTATCACCTGGGCTTGGTTATATGATCGAATTTCAAACAACGACCATAACATATAGAGGTCAGGAAGAAGAAAGTAGACTTTAAAAAAGGGAAAGCATAAGAGCAGGAGAGTATCTGGAAAATGTTCAATAAGAGGAAGAACTTAGAGGAAAGCGTCCAGGAAATGTTGGATCAAGTCAGAGATGCCACGAGGCTGGAGAGACTCGTACCAATAATAAGGGAATACAAGGTATACAAGGCAATGAGTTAAGAGAGAATATTAACACATGGTTCATCAACGACAAGAAGCTAACACGAAAAATAGGAGGGAATGGAAGAAATACAAATGTTCAGAAGAAAACTGGATTACACACAATAGGGCTAAGAACAAATACACAAACATAACAAGTGTACTGGAAAGAAACTACAAAAGTGATTTTCCTTCCAAATAAACTATCAATACTATCCAAAGAAACATCATAGTTAGATAAAAAGGGAAACGACCGTGATTAAAATACGAAATAGGGGAGAATATACTAGAAATGACCAGGAAATATGATAGAAGGGCTAGGAGGTAATTCTAGTTGAGGGGAAGTATCAGGTGAAAGCACCGAGCCACTACGACGGTATGGCACTTGGAAGGGACCAGGATAAGTATTTCCGCTTGGACGGATGGGGGGGGGGGGCGGAGGAACCCTAGATGAGGAGCTGATAAATATTGAGACAACAAAACAGGAAGAAATGAAGCAACACGCTGTTACGGTGCCCTCTCCTATTTCTCCCATATGCCAGCTGTAAGAGTCATTAACTTACCTGCAGGTTCTCTGAGATGCAGGGAATCTTTTGATGTATGAGGCTACCGAAATGGTTGCTTATTTGGGGAGAAATTTGCATTTTAAGTTTGTAGGTAAGGGGGAAAAGTGGCACCCTAGGTACAACAAAATGGCGCCCCTTTGTCTGCAAATCCACCATTTTGTGTGTCATGCCAGCCGGTTGGTGATTGGCTGGCAGAGGTCACATGACTTGATGGACCAATCAGAGCCCGCCCCTGGGTATGTGATGTCACTGGGAGACCTGGCCCATCGCCTGCAGATCAACAGGCGCTCAGAGATCTGTGACGCTTCATTGAGAGTGGACGTGCGCTGGTTGAGCTCTCCAGTACCGAGGTCTAGGAGCCTCATTCAGTGGGATTACACAGCCTGACAAGTTTATAGTGACTACCAAGGACTGCAGTATTTGAGGGAAGTGCGAGGAGCCGAGTTCTAGCGGTATAAGAGCACCGAGAGCTGTGACCTGAGAGTCTTGGAAGGTCGAGGGAGTGACTGGGGCAGGAGCACAAAGGGCTCGCCGTCAGAGGAACTCCGAGGTGTGCAGAGCTGTTGTGATTGGATCACGCCCACTGGGAGCTCAGCAGGGAGAAGCAGCATTGTGACCCATGAGTGAGTGGTCTCGGTGAAGGAGTGCTTGAAGGACACGACGTGTACAGTGACGACTGGACGAGCCAGCGTCCAGGAACTTCACTAAGGGAACGAGTACGGAGATGACGAGAGTCTTCACGACGTCTAGGGACTGGTGACTCATCTGGAACGTCAAGAAACGACGTGACGGACTGAGGAACCCCGGCGACCACCGGAGTCCAGGCGTCTGAGGGCAGGACTTGATAAGGTAGATCATTATTCCCTCCCATATTTTCCTTGATGTTAGGCAAGATAGGCCTATTGTTATATCTAGGTATTTACTAAAGTGTTTCTAGGAGTCATAGGAGTATATTTGGCAGTGGGACAACACGTATATGTCATCTACTGCCTGGTGTAGACAGCGAGAGGCGTGAGTGGCTGACCTCTGGAGGAGTGTGGAGCTACACTGACGGAGCCGCCCCCCCCCCCCCAGAGAGGGGCCAATGGTCCATTTAAACTGGACCAGCTGATGCAAGTTGCCGGCGGCCACCAGAGGAACGCTGCTATCACCATTATTATTTCCATACGAGTATATATAGATATCTCATGTGTCTGTAGTTTACTGTTGAGTAAATTTTATTATTTTATCATTGCTTTTGGTGTCACCTCCATCTCATTGAGCATTGTGATTGAATGATGTATGATCATACCACACTGGTGTTGGCATTGCATTGAAGGAGACACTGGGTTGGCAACACATCATTATATTTTGAATACTATTACTGATCTTATATAGAAAGAGGTCCTTGGCTGTAGATACGATAACATATTCGAACCAGATTGCGTTGCTGGGACGCATAGAAGGTTACCCAGCTGGCGACCGGAAAGGAAGGGGGTGAGATCGATAATACGGTCGGAAGTCCGGCAAACTTTGCACACACAGGTGGGCAGGCCAGGTGGGGAGTCACACATTGCAGGATTGAGTTTAAGCAGTGTGGGCTGGGCCTTCTCCTCTCCCCCTTGGGTCCAAGGTCAAATAGTGGTGACCGGTCTTGAGGCATGACTTAGAGAGTTTCCTTAGGGGTGACGTGTGATACCCTAGTGGAGGGAACAAAGACCCAGGGCGTGGGGTTACAGGATCAGTAGCATGATCCCCCGCTGTTTAACTCTAACCTCACATAACACAAGGCCAAGGTTAGTGATGCGTGACAAGGCATCATGTGATGAAGTTAAAATTATTAGACCCGACAATGCATCACCATAAATGTTAAAAGAAGCGGCACATAGTAGATATTTGAAAATAGGCCAGGAGTCATTGCATTAGACGACCAGTGGCTAGAAAGGCAGCGTCCAAAACCTAAAGCTGTATTTTTCGTGCACAAAGGTGGGTGCTACACACACACACACACACACACACACACACACACACACACACACACACACACACACACACACACACACACACACACACACACACACACACACACACAAGCAACAACAAAGGGGGAACTAATAAAGCAAGGGCCTGGTCATATCCCAACCATGGCTCCTGAGGGAGGCTACAAGAACGGGAAATAATCGTCCAACATGAATCTATATACACCACCTCACTAGACCCTCCCCCCCCCCCCCTCAGCCAACACACAACCTCCCTATGTTATTTATACAATTCTGACATTGCTACAGTATTGTTAAAATGTTCTAATAACGTTTAAAACGGTGTAGTTACGTTGCTTGCCGGCACGGGAGAACTTCATGATATCTTCAAGACTGTGAATGAACCAATCTTAAACAAGGCAGGAGGCACTAGCTAGTGTGTGTCAGCTATGTATACATTGCAAGCTGCAAGGTAATGGAGACAATCAACAGACACCAGCTGGTGGGAAACTCTATAATAACAAAGTTTGAGCATAAGACACAACAAGGCTTTAGTAGAAGTAACTTTTATTGAATCAGATGGAGATACATGACAAGGTAATCAAAATAACACTGACGATGAAGGCTGGACAGAACTCATCTTCTTACACTTACAACTGACGTTTATAAGAACTTAAGAACATAAGAACTTGAAAACAAAGGAAACTGCAGAAGGGCTATTGACCCAGAGGTAATTGAACTAATGATAATCAATCCTCAAGAAGTTGGCATAATAGCCCTGGAGATTTGTAGTTAGGATGATAAACTGACAATTATAACTGCACACAGTCCACCGCCATGCAACACATAGACAAAAGAGGAGCTGGACAATAAACCAGAGAGCCTCATAATAGTCATGAGAAAGATTATAGCAAGAGCGGATAAAGATAAATAACGAATGCTGGCAGTTGGTGACTTTAACTTGAAATCCATAGACTAGGATGTGTATGAAGTTAGAACTAGACTAGGATGTGTATGAAGCTAGAAAAGAGTACTTTTGGACCTGTAGATTCGAAAACCTCACCTGGCTTATATTGATTTGATATTCACCAAGAAAGAATAAGAGATATTTGATATTCAATACCTTGGGCAAAATTGACCATGTCACACAGATATCACAATAGCGTGATATATCAAATGAACAAATCCTCAAGGGCCGTGATGAGGGTTCGAACTTACGTCCGTTGCAGTTGACTGCATTTATCTGGACCTTAAAAAGGGTTTCGACGGAATTCCACATAAGAGGCTGTTCTGGAAACTGGAACATGCTGGAGGAGCATCATGGAGGTTTCTAATATGGATGAAACATTTTCCGACAGAAAAATGAGAGCAGTAATCAAAGGCAATGTATTGGACTGGAGAAATGTCACAAGTGGAGTCCCACAGGGTGCAGGTCTTGAGCCGGTAATGTTCATTGTCAACATAAACGACCTACCAGAAGGAATACAAAAGCCCTTCAAGAAGACCTGGACAAAATAAGATAGAACACCACTTGGTAAATGGAATTTAATGTGAATAAATACCATGTTATGGAATATAGAATATGAGAAATTTGGTTACACACAACCTATAAATTATGTGAAAAACCTTAACAAAATTAATATCAAGAGATCTAGGGGTGGTTGTAGATCACCAGAGGACCACATAAAGAACACTGAGAGGAGCCTATGCTATGCTTTCCAATTTCAGAACTGTTTTTAAATACATGACTGGTGAAATACTGAAGAAATTGTTCATGACTTTTATCAGACCTAAGCTGGAATATGCAGCGGTTGTATGTTACACATATCTTAATAATCACATTAACCAACTGGAAAAGGTGCAAGTAAATGCCTCCAGGAACTGAAAGAAAAGAGCTACGAGGAAAGGTTAGAGGCAATAAATATACCAAAACTAGAAGATAGAAGAAAAAGAGGCGTTATGATCACTACATACAAAATAGTAACAGGAATCTATAAAATTGACAGGAAAGATTCCTTGAGACCCGGAACTTCATGAACAAGAGGTCATAGATTTAAGCTAAACAAACAAACCTGCCGAAGAAATATATGGAAATTCACTTTCGCAAACGGTTTCATAGACGGTTGGAACAAGTAAAGTGAGAAAATGATGGAGGTTTAAACCGTCAGTAGTTTCAAAGCATTATAAGAGAGAGTGCCGGGAAGACGGGACACCGAGCATAGCTCTCATGGTGTAGCTACACTTGTATAATAACACCCAGTGCACACAACCACCCAACCACACTGTCATAGTTCAGTGGGGAGAGAAACGAACGTGTTGTTGTTGTTGATTTAGGGGCGACGACGATCGTGGGATCGGATGCGCCCCGGCGTACCCGTGATGGGTTAATCGCCAAGCCCGGAAAGGTGGAACGCCAAGCCAAATCGCGGAACGAGTGACGCCAAACACTATAAACTAATATGCCATACGGCAAATAAACGCACAGATGAGCAGATGATTGGGGAGCCCCGGGAATCCCTCAGGGTGACAAGCACCGGCCCCGCCCCACACAGAGACCACCACCCTGGTAATACAAACCGAAACTGTCTCTATTTTCCGCTTCTTACAACTTGTAATAAATTGTTACATCTTGGCTTAACGTGTTTATAACGTATTAGAACGTTGTTACAACTTACTATATTGGTTGTTATAACTGGTTAGGAGGTGTTAAAACTTGTTCGAACGTTATACCAACGTCGTAGTTTCGCTGTGTGTTTGGCGGGCAGGCAGCAAAACCAAAACTCGGCCCCCAACTAAAACGCAAAAAGTCATCCAGTGTCCTCCGGCAGAGCAGAAGCCGGCCGCCCACCATGGCTGAGGGCACACCAGGAGCCCACCAAGACCCGCCAACCCCCGGCACCTCTCGGCCAAGCCGGCCCCTGAACACCGTCACCCCGCCGGGAGAACTAGCCAGTACACGTAAAAAAAAAAAAAATCTACCAACAATCCCGTGACCCAAGGCGATATGTGCGCCAGGCGTCGTACAGTCGGACCGCTGAAGAGGGATGCCAAACGGCAGTAGCAAAGCCAAAACGCGAAAACAGGACGTGATCCGGCGGCTCCCAGGTGGAGGAGGTGTCCAGACGTCCGCTCGGCGTCAAGGTTGAACCAGGAGTCTGAAAGTGTGATCCACGTGGCCTTTATTTACAAACACAGACAATGACGTCACTGGTTATAGGTTACATAACTTACTATTTATAATGCTTATAAAACAAAAGAGTATCTGCTCAAAACATTATGCACCTAACCTATGTCGTACTACAAAATTACTATGTAGTAATTAATCCTACAAAATACCTTAATCCTAACATTCCTCCCTTTTTAAATAAACTCTACCCCTACAGGTTAAGTCTGCCCCAGGCCCGTTACTTTTGGGGAACCTTCTGAATTACTAACTCCTGAGTCCACAGAGTTAGCTGTATCCACATTCCCCTTCGTTGATCCTTGCCCTGCCTCGCTGTCTCCTGCAGGTGCTACCCCTTCATTGTTAGGTTGGGTGTCACTAGTTGCCTCATCCACACACGATGGGACTTCAAAATTCCCCGAGCACCTTGCAGGAGTTGATCTACTTGTCTTTTTCCAATTAAAATTGCCAAAATTCTGCAATTGCACGATTAAATTCCTGGGGGCACAGAACTTCAATAATTTTCCCTTCTACCCAAGGCTTACCCATTACAAAATTCCTTGCATATTCTGCATCCCCCTCTTTAAACAACACATCCATTCCCTGAGCCAACTGATTGGCCAAGGTAGTTGTGGATTTTTCTTTATCTGGATCTGCCTTTACTGCTTCCATGTGCACTTTGAACTGCATATTAAACAGTAATTCAGAAGGAGAGTTTACCAGTGGTAACATTGGCAGTTTTTTTTTTATTATACAAAAATCTTCAAAGCCTTGTATTAATAGTACCTTCCGTAAATTGCTGTAACTCTTCTTTCAAGGCTCTCGCTGCTCTCTCAGCCAGACCATTTGAAGGAGGATTATAGAGGGCAGGTGTTACAGGTTTAATACCATTCTTTATAAAAAAAATCCTACATTTCCCTAACAACAAAATAAGAAGCATTATCTGACAGCACCATGTCTGGCAATCCAAAATTATAAAATGTTTTCCTGAGCAATTCACTTGTTACAGATGATGTCATGAAATTACACACACATGAACATCCAGAATTTTGTGTATGAATCAACAGTCATCAGGTAATATTTGTTATTGTTATGATCCCAGGCAGCCGAAAAACGAGTCTCCCCTTTGAGAATTATTCTATCAGCCCTGACCTGACTAGAAGGTCTAGGAAATATAGAGGTGAAGATACAGATGTAAAATAAATGGTTGGATTTGATAGACAATTTAAGATAATGGGCAGTGAATAAGAAAATAAGTCAATGACTTGACACAAGAAGTGGAGAATTTGCTGGAGGCATGAGGCTCGCTTGAGCCACTTGAGCTGAAGAAATCGCGAGGGGAAGCCGCACTCCGTGTTTGTCCCTGTTAGAGAGGAACCCCTAGTTGATATACCCTCAAGGGGAAGGAAGTGGACAGACGTCTCGACTGAGGAATAAGTTAGGAGGCGTGCCAGCTCAAGTCAGGAACTGCAGAAGGTGTTGAGGGGATAGTTAAGGCAGTTCTGTGGGTAGCCTGAGGTACCCACAGTGTCGCCGCCCCGTCAGAGAGCGCCCTGCATGAGATCTTATTGTGGTAAGCCCAAATTTAGCAAGTTTACAGTGATTGCCGATAATTAATCGTGTGCCCAGTGATCATAGCGAATGTTTATTGATACGTATGACATGTTTTGGTAAGGCAGGAAGCCTATATAAGAAGACGGAGATGAGAGAGACAGCTGGAGGGACGAGCAGCATGTTCTCTCCCGTCGACCGCCTGGACCCAACTGACTGGCGGCGGAGGACCGCTCCCAGAGTGATTATATGTGTGTATGTATTGTGTATGTGCTTTGTCCAGTAAATGTATTCAAATTTGCTGGTGTTTGCCTTTGTCCTAGTGAGGCTTCCCAGGAAGTAGGAAAGAAAGAGAGAGAGAACCAAGAACCACAGCTGTGAACAGGATAGAACGGAATACTAATAAGTCAAAGGGGATTGAGGAGATCATATCACATAAGGAGAGAGTGGGGAGTCACAGCGGCTCGAGTGGGTGTGTGCACATGACAACGAGGCTAAGTGTTGGAGCCGCATCCCCTAAACGTGTGACGTTGAGCCCCACTCCAAGAGCCAGAAGCGCCCAGGGTGATCTCCTGGTAAAGTATAAGCACTCTACCGAGTTGTGGGTTAGGTTGTCCATAGAGAAGGATCAACGACTACACCAACCACAATATTATCCATCGGTCCTGCATAATGTATATGAAGTCTAGACCAGGGTTACCCAGTGTGTGGCCAGGGAAGTACTGGGGCCTGGGACTTCTGACATTTCTTAAAGCAAATGAGACAATTCTTTGTTACTTCAGAAATATCCAGGTCTATTTTTGGCTACCAAACCCAACTTCTAGCTTCTGATTTAATAATAATAATTTAATTACAAACCGGTACCATGGGTTTGTGAGATTACATAATATTGATATTTTTACATTCTTGTAAAGCCACTAGCACACACAGTATTTCGGACAGGTCGTTTATATATATATATATATATATATATATATATATATATATATATATATATATATATATATATATATATATTTATATATATATATATATATATATATATAATATATATATATATATATATATATATATATATATATATATATATATAATATATATATATATATATATATATATATATATATATATATATATATATATATATATATATATATATATATATTGTGACGATAATCTCCTTCAAGAGATTGAGCCTGCTCTTCCCTCCAAAATACGTCGATATATAAATCTATATAAAACTAGTATGGAAGAAATATCCAACAACGACAACAACATCTCCAAGGTTTGCCAGAGAGCAAAACGTATGCAGCCAGGAACACCTGCTCCACCTCGAACCACCAAACTACCTGTCTTGTCGCCTGCTCATCACTGATTGGCTGCGGGTCCAGCTGCAACTGCACCCCATGCACCACACTACTTGATGTCTGGGGCCACACGACCACCAGATCTCAGAATATCCAGTGCTTTCATCAGGTTAACACGTCTCGTTGGTAGACTAAGCTGTGGCTTATGTGTACTAAGAGAGGTGATAGCTTAAAGCCAATATTCCTGCACCTCTTATTTGATTGTATATTGCTCACTTGTTCTTACTCACTTGTCTTAACGTAACTTTTCATTTTGTCATTTGATTATTCTTACTATTTTGATTGATTGATTTTATTATACGAATTTGTATGTCCATTTTATTAATGTTTTGCTTTTCTAACGTAATTAAAATTTCATTGTTAAATTTACTTGTGTTTTGTGTGTCTTCTCATTACCTTACCACAGACGAAGTTCCAGATTTTCTATTTTTTGTTTCTATATGTGACGAGGCCATACCCCTAGCCTTTGAACAGCCGAACACCAACGCGTTACCGTCACATATTATATGGGGGCCTGTCCTAGGAGCCTCGCTCAGGTACTGGTGCCAAATAGTAATTTATGGTAAGCGTATTTAACTTTGTTAACGTAGCTTTTACTATTTTTCATATTCAATTTCATTTTTTATATGGTGCGGTGTATTGTGCATTACGAGAGTAGCATATGGTGAAGGTGAGACAACTTTGGATTACGTGGTGACTGTAGGCCGTAGTCATACTCTTAATTGGTCATCTCTCCCTCCGTGTTATTACTCGTGTTTACCATCTTTGTCCCTTGGATATTTCTCATTTTTGACAGATCATCATATTGGTACCCTGGTACTGTGGTCTGCCCCGGGTCAAGAGCACCCAATCTTCTGCAATCTGACTGTAGGAGGACAAAGAGGGCCATAGTTCCTCTAGCTCGAACTTTAGTTGCTGAATTGGGACCTCAGCAGCAGTTCTCGTCACCAGTTGACACCTCGCACCCCTACACGTCAGTCAGAGATGATGATACATACAACGGTAGGGAATTAGCTTACTTTTTCAGAGCACAAAAGTTCGCTAATTCTGTAAGTATCATATTAATTTCAGTAGGAAAAACTTGCGTATGTCCTCTAGAGACTCTGCAAGGTATGCCTACATCCTTGGACTACCAATTTTATTTTTGAGGCAATTAACTGTTTCATTTGTTTTCGAAACTCTGTTTCATCTGTTTAGTAGGATTTTCTTGCCCTTATCCTCTTACATGAGTACCGGGTACAAGATTTCCTGCGCCCTTGATTTAAATTAATAATTTAACATCTTTTACTTAACTTTAATTGTTAAAGATCCCACAGGATAGGTATCAGTTGCCACGGTGTCCTGTTTCTGACATTCACTATAACTGTATATTCGTTGTACATTTATTTGCTAATTTCACCATGTTTCATCTCCAAGCTTTCCGTGCAAATCCAGCAGGTGCAATAGGGACTTTAAGTCGTGCCAAGAGGACTGAATTACAAACTCTTGCACATGAGTACCAACTAGAAGTTGCCTACCAAGCCAACAAAAATGACATACACAACCTGTTGCTGGATTACTATTTAGAGCAAGGTAAGATAGACTCTGAAACTCATGAAACTTACTATATTGCAGATAAAACTGATTTGGCGACGATGAAACTCAAACTAGAGCTGGCCAAGATTGAACGTGAGCAGCAAAGGGAAGCCCTCGAACAACAAGAACGAGCTGCTGCCATACGAAGAGAAGAACAAGAACGTGAGGCTGCTTTGAGGAGAGAAGAACAAGAACGTGAAATCGCCCTCAAAGAACGTGAGGCTGCTTTGAGGAGAGAAGAACAAGAACGCGAAGCTGCCTTGAGGAGAGAAGAACACGAACGTGGAATCGCCCTCCAGGAACGTGAGGTTGCACTACTCCAGGAGCGGGAACGAGTACAGCTTGAAACCAAACAACGCGAGTTGGAGATGCTACGCGAACATGACAAGCAACAAGCGACTCTGGCTCTAGAGTGTCGTCAACGCGAAATCGCCTTGGAAACTTCACACTTCACTCAACGCCAGCAAGCTACTGCCAATCTTCCCGTCAGTTTTAATATATCACATGCAAGTAAGTTAATGCCATCCTTTGTAGAAGCAGAAGTTGATGTGTTTTTCACCACCTTTGAAACCCTTGCTAATCAACTCAGTTGGCCTGTCGACCAATGGACCACACTTCTCAGAGTCCATCTTACAGGTAGAGCTGCAGTCACACTCAGTACTTTGGCGTCTGAGAATGACTACCAGACTCTGAAACAAGCAGTGTTGGACGCCTACCTCCTCTCCACAGAAAGTTATCGAAGGAAATTCCGTGACCACCTGAAGGCAAGTACCACTACCTTCCTCGAGTTTGCTAACACAAAACGGAGATATTTTATGAAATGGCTGGAAGCAGCACATGTCTCTACTTTTACAGAACTCGTCAACCTGATGCTAGTTGAAGAATTCTTGAGGCGTGTGCCGCCTCCTATCCGTCTCTACTTAGCAGATAAAGAAGAAACCGACTACCTGAAGTGTGCTAAGTCGGCTGACACTTACAGCCTCATCCACCGGCTGACACCCGAACCATCCTCCAGTAAGAAGTCGTGGTACAGTTACGAGAAAGTGAGCACCGATCAAGCTGGCTCGCAATTGTACTGCAAGTATTGTAGACTCTATGGACATACCATAGACAAGTGTGGTAAGTCTCAATACAAGGGAACCACTGACCCACAGAAACCCAAACCAACTCCTCCTAAGTCCGGTAAGCCTGTGATGAATGTTGGTGTTAATGTTAATGATCTTTCTCTTTTCAGTAACCACCTGTATACTGGAACTGTCTCTGCCAACGGTTCAAATCCGGAGGGACGTTTCAAATTGAAGATCTTGAGGGACACAGCGGCTCTTCAATCGATCATCTTGAAGTCGGCTGTGCCCAACATCGCCTACACCGGAGAAACTGTCTTCATCACTGACCTCACTGCTACCACTCCATACCCTCTCGCCAGAGTCCACCTGGATTGTCCCTACGTGAACGGAGAAGTCCAAGTCGCCGTCAGGGAAAAGCCTTTTCCCATGCCTGGAGTGCAACTTCTCCTAGGCAACGACTTGGCAGAAGACCTGCAACCGACCAACCTGATCGTCATGGACAAACTCCAGGTGTGTACCTCTGTGCCAATTAACCCTATACTAGCGTATGTTCCAGCAGAGGTTCAAGAGAGTGATGAAGTTTCTCCTCCGGTTCTCGTGACCACCCGTGCACAAGCCGCACGTCCACAGCCAGCTGACTCTACTGCTACCGCTGTCCCTCAAGACCCTCAGAAACTACCCCCGAATCTGACCAAGTTGGAGTTCCGTAAGTTGCAGAGGGAAGATCTTACTTTAACACCATTGTTTTTCCAGGCTGAGACTCAACCCGACAGTATTCCTGGGTTCTTCCTAGAGAACGACTTGCTCTACCGCAGATATAGACCCAGTAAACTGAAGGAGGAGGACGATTGGGCCAACATCCTTATGAGATGCTCTACGGCCGTAAGTGCCGTACTCCCCTTAAGGCTTTCAAAGACTCTCTCCGAGATGCCACCTTCAGTGAGCATCAGAATGTGCCCCAGTTTCTTCAAAACCTTCAACACATTCTAGAGAGAGTCCACCGTTTTGCCCATGATAATCTATTGAAAGCCCAGGAGAGGATGAAGCCCAGCAAACACAGAACGTTTGTGAACGTTTTTAAATGGTGCCACAAAGGTAATACTCTAACATTTGACATAAATACTTATTTCTGACGTTCTTAAAACCACTAGATATAACTAAAAACATGTATTCTTGAGACACAGTTTTTTAAGATTTATGTAAAAATTTAAAAATAGTAGTGAATGCTATGGAATTATAATGTTTTCATGCTTTATATATAAAAATAAACAATTTTCAGTCAACATTTCGTTTTTTTTGTTTACTTTATGTAAACCTATCCAATTTACGTTCTTATAACATAAATATAACATTTATATGTCGTCAATATGACGTTATTTCCACAACATTGTTACGTTATTATAATGTTATATTAACGTATAATTCCGGTATAAAAAAGCTGAAATATATTGAGCTTTATATTTTAAACCTTGTAAAATTGTCGTAAAACTTGGAATAAGACACTAAGCATGCTTTATTTATGAAAATATAGAAACACATCAACAAAAACATAAACCACATGTCACCTAGCTATAATTCTTTGTCTTTCTAGAGAATGTAATTTACGCTTTGACAATCTTTTTTCATATGACAGGTTTCTATTTTGGGGTATTAACTTTGTTATCCTCCGCTGGACGCATTCTAGTAAATTTATAACCATGATGTGGATATACTGTGACCAAAAGTGAAGTGCATATATATCTAAATGGAGCCTACCCAGAGCAAGATATATCTGAAGAACAATGAACCGATATCTTAATTATTACTAATGTTTCAATACATAAATCCCAGTGTTCTGTTTGCCTTATTACGAACATTTATTCATTGATTTTTGTTTGTTTTAAATTCTTACTAATCATAACTCCCAGATCCCTTTCATAATTCGACTTCATAATCTCAGCACCATGCATGCATCTAGCTTATATCTTGTAACTCGATCTATCGTCATTACCTATCCTTTAAACCTTACATTTGTCAGTATTAAACGGCCTCCCCCAATCTTTTGACCATATTTCAGTACCCAATTTAGATCGTTCGATCGATCAATTTAGACCTCCTTGTATCATGTATCATCATACATGATGATAAAATGATACACACTACTGGGTATGCTGATGATATAATGATACACATTACTTGTTATGCTAACATGCAGAACACTCTTAACTCTGTATTAGTCTCATGTCAGGACTTAGGTTTAGTCATATCTCAGCAGAGGAAACAAAGATACTAAACGGGTGTCCACCCAGGCAGGGAGGAGCTGTTCACAAGATGCAACTGTATGATGGCTCCCAGCTTGACTATGTTAACAGATTCAAATACCTTAAAACTTGCCTTGTATTGTCCTTTTGTATTCAAACTCTGTCGTCAGTATAAAGAGAGGCTCCATAAGCCCTCTTGGAGATGTTGCAGGTTATCACTCAGGCTATGGTGCCAATGTTACAATTGTCAAAATGATGTACCTTGCATACATCAGATCTTTAGTGGATTATGCTGCACCTCTGCTTGCCTTGATGACTGAAAGAAAGCTTAAAGGGCTTGAAAACTTGCAGAACGAAGCCTTAAAGATAATCTTTGGATGCCCCTCGTACCACAAAGATACTTAACATGAGGAAGGAACTTAATATTCCGAGCGTTGTTTATCGTGTTACTGAAATTAACTGTCAAATTGGTATAAAAATGCTAAGGCTAGCTCATCCTAACTCTTGCACAGAAGCCTTCCAGAATGTCTTTATTGAAGGTCAACATTGACTCATGTGGCACTGTATCAAAAGCTTTGCTAAAGTCAAGGTACACAACATCACAATCCTTACCACTATCAACTGCCTCAACTATGCTGGAATAAAAAGAGAGCAAATTTGTTAAACATGAACGGCCATGTGTAAAACCATGTGTTGCGACTTAACCCCATTGATTCTAAATCTTTGATTCCTTTGGTATAGCCATGCCCTAATTCAGCTTAATATAGAATCCACAATATAGTGAGCCTCTATCTTTTAATCAGTCTTTTATGTGGCACTGTATCAAAAGCTTATTTTATGAGTGGGGAGTCCGTATAAACAACTGGGCCTCTACCCCCTTCAATCCGAACTATTTTCCTTGCTTCTTGCACTGAAATGTGTACAAGTCTCTAAACTGATACATTAATTGTGACTCTTTATCATCCTTAATTGCTCTCAACTCTTTAAGACATACTGTAACATGCACGTGTCTGAAGCTAGACACAAATACAACAAAATTATTAATGATAACAAGAGACTTCGAACTAGGTACCTCACAGGAAGGTGTCCTCAGTCCTACCTTATTTAATACCTTAATAAACACGCTGTTAAACTCTGTACCGAGCAAACCCAACGTCCACATCATTATAGCTATGCTGATGATATAATGATACACACCACTGGGTATGCAGATGATATAATGATACACACAACTGGGTATGCTGATGATATAATGATACACACAACTGGGTATGCCGATGATACACACCACTGGGTATGCTGATGATATAATGATACACACAACTGGGTATGCCGATGATATAATGATACACACCACTGTATATGCTGATGATATAATGATACACATAACTGGGTATGCCTATATTATAATGATACACACAACTGGGTATGCTGATGATATAATGATACACACAGCTGGGTATGATGATGATATAGATACACACCACTGGGTATGCTGATGATATAATGATACACACCACTGGGTATGCTAACATGCAGAACACTCTTAACTCTGTATTAGACTCATGTCAGGACCTAGGTTTAATTATCTCAGCAGAGAAAACAAAGATACTAAATCGGCGCCCACCCAGGCAGGGAGGAGCTGTTCGCAAGATGCAATTGTCTGATGGCTCCCAGCTTGACTATGTAAACAGATTCAAATACCTTGGCCTTGAGGTGCCACTGTATAGTCCTGTTATATTCAGACTCTGTCGTCAGTATAAAGAGAGGCTCCGAGCTCTCAAGGCTGTTGCAGGTTATCACTCAGGCTATGGTGCCAATGTCAGAATTGTCAAAATGATGTACCTTGCATACATCAGATCTTTAGTGGATTATGCTGCACCTCTGCTTGTTTTGATGCCTGAAAGAAAGCTTGGAGGGCTTGAAAAATTGCAGAACGAAGCCTTGAGGATAATCCTTGGTTGCCCTCGTACAACAAAAGATACTTAATATGAGAAAGGAACTTAATATTCCGAGCGTTGTTGATCGTGTTACTGAAATCAACTGTCAAATTAGTATTAAAATGCTTAGGCTAACTCATCCTAGTCCTTGCACAGAAGCCCTCCAGAATTTCTTTATTGAAGATCAGCATTGTTCCAAATGGATAACAAAAACTGGAACTCAACTCAGAATGTATCAGGTTCATGATTTGTACCAAGAGAAACAACAACGGCACTTTCCTGCACCGTGGGAGGTTACACCCTTTCCAGTTTTAATCCCTCCCTTTCCACCCAAGAAGCAAATTAGAAATCAGCCCAAACTTCGTCTTGAGGCAAAGCTAAACGCCTTAAGCCATATTGATGCTCTGTCCACAGAGCATTCTCTCTCTCAAATCATATACACTGATGGTTCCCTACACCGCACCACGGGTGCAACTGGAAGTGCAGTTGTTCTGACAATGGGCGATGGCCTATACTTTGAGTGGGGAGTCCGTATAAACAATTGGGCCTCTACCTTTCAGACTGAACTATTTGCTTGCTCCTTGCACTGAAATGTGTACAAGTCTCCAAACTTGATACATTAATTGTAAGTGACTCCTTATCATCCTTAAATGCTCTCAACTCTTTAAGACATAACTGTAACATGCTCGTGTCCGAAGCTAGGCACAAATACAACAAAATTATTAAGGATGGTAACAGAGTCCATTTCATGTGGTCTCCATCTCATGTTGGCCTCCTAATGCATGATAGAGCTGATAAGTTAGCCAAAGAATCTGCCTTTAAAGGAGACGTATGAGTGTAGCCTTGGATTGTCAATGAGCAATCTGAGAGCAGCAGTACACCGAGAACTTCAACAAGATCTTGTAGATCTGAGGCAAAGTGAAATTGACACCAGTAATTCCATCTATCATCATACTATCATGCAAGAGGAGCCACACATCTATGGATCATCCAATAAAATCAGCAGACTTCTAGATGTTACTACTGTTCGGCTTAAACTGTGTTTCAACTCTCTCTGGGATTTCTAATTATCTGCTGATGTAGACCTAACCAAATGTAAACTGGGTCAACAAGCACACCGTCTGTCACTATGTGATGGAGTGCCAAAAGACTTCAATTGAATTGAATTGAATTGAATTCAGAGACAATTTTATAATAAATGTTCCAGAGATGTTTAAATATTTCATTCAAAACGATCTGCTACCAGAAATCTTAGCCAAATATCCCCTATTTGCTAACTAAGATAAGTAAATGATAAGTAAATTGTCTCGCCAATTATATATACGAGGGAATGATTAAGGGTCGAGGGACGAAATGCGCATTGCTGCCCTCATCTGTGACGTCACAGCATCATTCGCGCTAGTATCAACAGAGCGGCCATTTTGTCGTCAGTGCAGTCAGCGGACAGAGGACAAACGCTTCATGCAAATATTATCGTAAGTAAACACTTATATTTTATTATATTATTAGATTCTAGTGCTGGCTACAGTGCTGTGTATGTGTAGGCGAGGCCGGGCAGTGCTGGTGTATGTGGAGGCGAGGGGCAGTGCTGGTGTATGTAGAGGCGAGGCCTGGCAGTGCTAGTGTATGTGGAGGCGAGGGGCAGTGCTAGTGTATGTGGAGGCGAGGGGCAGTGCTGGTGTATGTGGAGGCGAGGCCTGGCAGTGCTAGTGTATGTGGAGGCGAGGGGCAGTGCTGGTGTATGTGGAGGCGAGGCCTGGCAGTGCTAGTGTATGTGGAGGCGAGGCCTGGCAGTGCTAGTGTATGTGGAGGCGAGGCCTGGCAGTGCTAGTGTATGTGGAGGCGAGGGGCAGTGCTAGTGTATGTGGAGGCGAGGCCTGGCAGTGCTGGTGTATGTGGAGGCGAGGCCTGGCAGTGCTAGTGTATGTGGAGGCGAGGGGCAGTGCTAGTGTATGTGGAAGCGAGGCCTGGCAGTGCTAGTGTATGTGGAGGCGAGGGGCAGTGCTGGTGTATGTGGAGGCGAGGCCTGGCAGTGCTAGTGTATGTGGAGGCGAGGGGCAGTGCTGGTGTATGTGGAGGGGAGGGGCAGTGCTGGTGTATGTGGAGGCGAGGCCTGGCAGTCCTAGTGTATGTGGAGGCGAGGGGCAGTGCTGGTGTATGTGGAGGCGAGGCCTGGCAGTGCTAGTGTATGTGGAGGCGAGGCCTGGCAGTGCTAGTGTATGGAACTGAGGACTCAGGTTCCAGGGCCTGGGCACAGGGGCCTGAGCACTGCTGAGGGTTAGCCAACATGAGAAGGTTGTGTTGATTGCCTGAAATTATTTAAATTGTTTAATGTATTGAATGGCATTTTTCAAGTTACATTTTTTAAATTACTGAACTAGGTTCTAAATTTTTTTAAATTTTGCCACGAGGGGGCGAGTTTATTGGGCAGCGCCACTAATCTTGTGAGTGGACACACCGCCATAGCAGCATGTACAACACTCTCCAATAGGAAAAAACCCGCTGGGTTCTAGGCTAGGTTAGGCTCATCTGTAATAATTGAATTAAGCCTAGCAAAGCCTAGATCCTAGTTCAGTAATTTAAAAAATGTTGTAACTTGAAAAATGCCATTCAATACATTAAACAATTTAAATATTTTCAGGCAATCAACACAACCCTCTCATGTTGGCTAACCCTCTCTCATGTTGGTCAATAATTTAATTATTTTTTTATGGAGTAATCTTTGCTATATTGATAGTGCTTGTTGTGTGTCTGCAGGTGCATTCAGTGTGTGTACGATACCTGATGTTACAAAATTATTTCTTTCTTGTTCATGCTCTCATTTAGACGTTCGGCCTCGACGAGGTTCAGTCTTGTGACTGGTCTGTGGCACGTTTTTGTTGAAATGTAGTCTTTTCGAGACTACATTTCAAATGTAGTGTGTGTGGAGGCGTGTATGTTAGGTATTACCTAACATACACGGTCTAATATATCTATCTGTGTGAAATAGATTAAATCCATTTATTTGATATTCAGCCAATAGTTCTGTAATTTCTACATTCATCCATGTTTTGGTAAGTGCAATAATATGTATTGTTTCATTGCAGATTAGAGATTCTAGATAGTTCTAGATTTCCGAAGTACTGAAACGCACGCCATACAGGCTTGGTGGATCTAGGTGCAAGGTAAAATTATTTACATTTACTTGTTTTTTATTTATATGCATATATATATATGCCTAAGTTTTGAAAGTGAACAAATTGTTTACAATGGTTTATAATTTTATCAGTGTCAGACACAATTACATCTTACAATTACATCTGCTCATTACAAAATACTCTTTAAAAAATTACTTCTTAACAATAAGAGCATATAAATATATCCATAATCATCTGTATCAAACCTTATTACAGGTAAAACCAGTAGGCAGTCTACTGTATTTTATCAAACCCTTATTAGAATAATAGATCTTGTAATAATTTTGCAAAAATAGTGGCATTTACTATTTTTAAAAGATTATTAAAAAATTTACCGATATGGTGCATTCGGAAGATAAACCAAATTTTTCACTTTTGACAATTGAGCACCTGCTACATCCTTGTAGCAGGTGCTACAGGTGCTACATCCATCCATTGGTTTCAACCCTTTTACCCTGTTGTAGCTCAGTCGATTAAGGCAGTGTCTGGGATGCTCCCGGACGCAGGTTCGAATCCTCGTCACGGCCCTTGTGGATTTGTTCATTTGATGCATCACGTTATTGTGATCTGTGTGTGTAATTCTTCACCTGCTACAGCAACAGGAATGTGTGTGTGTGTGTGTCTGTATATTTGTGTTGAATATGACCGAAAGTGTAAGATTAATGATTCTAACACAAATCGTCTGAATATTTGTTTTTCTTCACTGTCGAGAGTAGTTAAAAAAAATTTACTCAAGTTTATTTTCACACTTTATTTATAGTCTTTCAGTCCCCTCTCCTTACTGCTGCTGCTGTTTCTCGCATCTTTCTCTCTCTGAACTTTGTGCTACCCTGGCCCTCTGTGGTTCTACGGCGGCGGGCTCCGATGGTATTCATTATGAGATGCTTCGCCATCTCCCTCCGAGCACGTCTCAGTATTTACTGAGTCTGTATAATCGGATCTGGGAGTCGTCGTCAGTCCCTGAGGACTGGCTCGATGCCGTTGTCTTCCCTGTTCGCAAACCGGGGTCTCTGGGTACTTCCCCTAAGGACTTTCGCCCTATTGCTCTCACGAGTTGTGTCTGCAAACTCTTTGAACGTATGGTTAACGTTCGTCTGATGTGGTTCCTGGAACACCATCACCTCCTCTCCCCTTCTCAATTTGGTTTCCACAAGTGCCGCAGCACGACAGATGTCCTGGTGAACTTGGAGTTCTATATTCGTACTGCTTTTGCTGCGAAGACCTCCGTTGTTGCCGTCCTTTTTGACCTGGAAAAGGCTTACGACACCACTTGGCGTTATCATATCCTATCTCAACTTCATTCTTTTGGCCTTCGTGGTCATCTCCCTCTCTTTCTCCGCAGCTTCCTCTCTCGTCGTTCCTTTCGGGTGCGCCTTGGTACCGCTCTCTCTCCCTCTTTTCAGCAATACGAAGGTGTGCCCCAGGGTAGTGTTCTGAGCACTACTCTTTTTCTGGTTGCCCTCAATGGTCTTCTTTCCTCTCTTCCTTCTGGTGTCTTCTCCGCTCTCTATGTCGATGATCTTACCCTTTGTTGTCAGGGTGATGATTCGCCTCTCCTTCAACGCCGGCTTCAACTTGCAATTGATGCCGTGTCGTCTTGGGCCACTGATCATGGCTTCAAGTTCTCTACTTCTAAGACTTGTGCCATAACATTTACGCGGAAACGGGTTGTTCTTCGTCCCTCTTTGTCACTTTATGGTCATCCCCTTGAATACAAAGATTCCGCGAAGCTTTTGGGGTTATTCCTTGACACTCGTTTGTCTTGGTCTCCCCATATCTCTTACCTCCGTGTTGAGTGCTCTAAGGCCCTTACCCTCCTTCGGGTCTTGTCCCATACTTCTTGGGGGGCAGATAGGCGCACTCTCCTTGCTTTACATTCCTCTCTCGTCCTGTCTAAGCTCGATTATGGTTGCCCTGCTTACTCGTCTGCTTCTCCTTCTACTCTTCGCCGTCTTGATGCTTTGCACCATACTGGGTTGCGCCTCAGTTCTGGTGCCTTTCGTTCGACTCCCGTCCTTAGCTTGTATGTTGACACTGGCTTCCTGTCTCTCCAAGACCGCCGTGATCGCTACTGTCTTCGCTACCTTGCGCGGTCCTTGCAACATCCTTCCTCTCGCCTCTGTCGTGCTTTAACTTTTACCCCTCCTGCGGTTCCTGTTCCTCTTCACCACCTCCCTCTTTCTGTCCGGTTATCTCGCCTGCAGGATTCTCTTTCCGTTCGTATTTCTGATGTTTCTCCTCGTGTTGTTCCTTCTTTGCCCCCGTGGAGGGTCCCTCTTCCGCGGTTTTGTACGTCCTTGACCCGTATCACTAAAGCTTTTACCCCTCCTACGGTTCTAAAACGCCTTTTCCTCGAGCACTTTTCTTCTCACTCCCGCTCCGTTTCTGTCTTCACCGATGGGTCTAAGTCAGCGGACGGTGTTGGCTACTCTGTTGTTTTTCCTGATCGCACTTATATGTGTCGCTTGCCTCCGGAGACTAGCATCTTTACAGCGGAACTTTATGCTATTCTCTATGCTCTTCGTCTCCTACTTTCTCGTTGTCAGTCTTCCTTTGTAGTTGTTGTTGACTCTCGTAGTGCCCTCATGGCTCTCGGGTCCTTTAATCCAGTTCATCCAGTGGTTGTCGAGATCCAGCATTGGCTGTTTCTCGTTCACAGTAAATTTAAGTCGGTTGAGTTTTGTTGGGTTCCCAGCCATATTGGTGTGTCTTTAAATGAGCGTGCGGATGCTGCCGCCAAGGAAGCTGTCCGCTCTTGTCCCATCTCTCGTAAGGGCATTCCGTATTCCGACTTTTACCCGGTTATCCATTCCTCAGTCCTTACCCGTTGGCAGGCTTCTTGGTTGTCTGTTACTGGTAACAAGCTACGTACTCTTAAATGTTGTGTT